>NC_050178.1:30392008-30442008 GCF_008315115.2 Sander lucioperca
TGACACAATTTATCAAAATAATTTTGAGATTTTGAGATTCAGGTGTTTGAGATCTCCACCTTTGAGCAAAATTGACATTTTAAGTGAATCAAACACTTGATTTCCTGCATTCTGGTGATTTTTTCTGCAACAATTTGTGGAAAAAAATTATAATAGGGGGGGCACTTGCCAGTTTTGATTATTGCCATCCCCCTTTAAATTACGCCTATGGCTCTGACCTCCAGATACTGTATCTGAATGAAAATGGATTCTCTGGGTACCCGCGAGTCTCTGCTTTACAGTATAAATGTGTAATTACATTCTAAAATGGCGTATTTGACTATTTCTGCATATGAGGTCCCTAAACAGCCTCAGAGAGGCATTAATTGGGTCTGACTGGAAAGCTGAGACTGGTGTGGATTTAATGAGCCCAGTTGTTTTCATGTGAAGATGTTAATCCGCAAAGGAGCCATTTTTTGAAACGTGACCTCACTTCATATTAGAGCTGCACAATATATCGTCATCGCAATAAACTCAGAAAGACACAGAGATTTTTTGTGTTACTTGAAAGAAAATATCAGCAGAAAACTGCACTTTATAAATGTAACTGTTATTCTTTTTAGTGGGTCCTTTTATATTTAATTCAATGTTCCATTTGTTTAATAAAAATGTTAGAAATGTTTTCCATTCATTTGTTTTAAATTCAACAGGCAGTTTGTTGAGTACAGAACTGAGTTAATTATCTGTTTATTTATTGCAAGTAATATCGTTATCGCAATATTCAACAACATTATCGCATATTTTGCTCATCTCTCGCAGCTCTACTTTCTACTTTAAATTAGACAAAGAAATTATAATATATTGAATCATAAGCCCTGTATCGTATCGGCAGATTCCTGTCAATACACAGCTCTAACTATTATATTATTACACCAATATTACTGATTCATCAATACTTCATATCCTTTTGGGCGGTTTAATCAGAAAAGATGCATCATATTTTGTAAACCGATGGCATAATACAGTTTCTCAAATGGGGGTACGTGTACCCCTAGGGGTACTTTGGAGGACTGCAGGGGGTACGTGAGTGCTTTTTTCGCTGTTTTTAAAGTTTTTGTCACTTTTTGTCACTATTTTCGACCTGTTCTTGCCTAAATGCCTTCCTTCCTTCATTATACATTATTGAAAAAAGTTTGAGAACCACTAGTATAATATATAACATAATATAAATGTCTCCATACTACATTATAGTGTGTTCTAAAGCATTTATGACATCTTTATAAATCCAGGATGACCTCCACAGACACACGGACAGAGTAAATGCTTCAGATGAAGGTGGCCATGGAAACGGCTTGTGTTCCCATGGTAACAGAGGAAGATGCCGTGGTGACCAGGCCGTCCCCCGTGGCGACAGCTCGACACCAGGGCACCGGCTGGATGTGTGCATCACACACACTGACAGACTGAATCTCAATATTGTGACGCTGCCGCTCGCCATTCATTCTGGTTATTCAACGGTGATGAAACAACAGAAAGAACATCCAGTTATGTGTCTGCAGAGTGACAGAATCAATGTGTCCTTCTTATGTTTTCACATAAAACACCAGCCAGCTGATGTATGTGTCTGTCAGTCTGTCTGTAGTCTCTCATGTACAGCTCTGTCTCCACAGCGCTGGGGAAGAAGGTCGGGCTACACCAGCGATGCATTCTGGGATTAGAGAAACAAACTCTCTGGGTTGTTTGCATTTCTTGGCAGCGAAGGTGGCTCTGCTTAATAGTCTCAGGAAGGAACTGGTTCTGGTGGAACATTTGCACCCCGCAAAAGAAAACGCCACATCCAATATTAAATGAAGTTAATGCTGCGTTCCAGGCAACCCTAACTCGTGTTTTCACAACCTTCTACCGTGAAAGTGCCCTGGAACAGCAGTCAAACCCCTAACTTACTACCAGTGAACTGGTACCAGATACTCCCAGTTACAGTTCTTGATGTCACACACACATAAACAACAATGGTGACCCCTGTTGATGCTGTACAGACGCCGGTGATTAACGGTGAGAAATAGAAATAAATAGACATAAATAGGCAACGTAAAGTAATTCCGCACATTGTAATCAAAACAATACACATACGATTGTGTACTACTACAGGTTATGTTTATGAAATGAGGCCCAAAATATGTTGCCGACTAAAAATCGCTACTATCAGCTAGCGCTAGCTAACGTCAACGTTAGGTAGCCGCTAGCTAATGTTAACGTTAGGTAGCCTAACCTGAACCCTGCCAACGGCACAATGTTTAGCTAGCCAGCTCGTGACTTTTGCCTGGAACGCTACCAAGTCGTGAGTCGTGACTTGAAGACGTAACTTACGGGCTAAAAATTGCGTCTGGAACGCAGAATAACTGTTGACACAATACAGTAACATGAGCTATTTTAATGAGCTGATACATGGTTAAACCTCATTGGCTCTTACCAGTGTATCTCCATGTGTACTCCTCCACAGCAATCCCACCAATCAGTTCCAAAATGTCCCAGTTAGAGAGGAAATGATCTAAACATATTCTTTATAAATCTTTACAATCATTCCCTGAAAGAACCAAGCAGACCTGAGTTGTTGAAACATCCACATCTTCTTCTAAACTTGATATTTTCAGTGTGTAGCTCAAAGTTTGTTGTTTCCCGAGGAGAACAGCAACACCGGAGCGATTATCCTGGAAATGAACTGTCATTGATCCAAACTAGGTACACAGTTGAGTAGCTGTTGTAGGTGTTGTATTTTCAGGGTCTAGCTCGCTAGTTCAAAGTTTGTTGTTGTTTCCCGAAGAGAACGGCGAGTTTGAGAACAGAAACACAAATGTTTAGGGTTGGATCCCGAAACTCTGTGTTTATACAGCACCGGTGCCTAAACAACCGGTATCTACTAGCAACGCAGATTTCGGTGTCTCATTTCGGTGCCACTTAAATGCCCTCTGCGCTGCTCTCTGATGCTCCGAAACAGACATTAGAGGCAACAGGAGCATCGCTGCACGTGACGCTAGTTAACACTACACTTAGCAGCAGCTAAAGTTAGCCTACCATTAGCTAGGAGCTGGATTAAATACGTTATAATGCTGACAGCTAAACGGTAGAAAGTGTGTCTGTATTTCACAGTAGAGGATTCCAACAGCAGGACTTTAAGCAGTCTGCAGCTGCCTTTGTCGGAAAAACAACACAGACGTGCGTTCACTTGAAACTAGTAAGCCTCGTGGTGTATTCAAAGTTATTGTAAAATACCCTATTCCCTATTACCCTATTTTTTTTAAAGTATCGGTTCAGGCACCGGCACCGTTTTAAAACTATTGTTTTAGCACCAGTATTGGAAAAAACCCAAACAATACCCAACCCTAGAAATGTTCTTCTGTTTATACAGACTAGTCTGTCTGTTACTTCTCTCACCATGAAGCCCAATCACATCTTAGATCAGTCTGAAACATTCAGGTAACACACAGTCACATGAACACATTTCTTGCCCAGTGTCACGTACCAGTGAAAATTTGTACAAATGTGTCTTATGAACGACTGGTTCAGACGTGTTGTATGAGTCCGTTCTGTCTGAAACTGATTATTAATGTGGAAGTTTGAGTACTTAGTTGAATCTTTGGATCCCAACAGTCTATGTACGGCTGCATTCTTTAAGACACATCGCAAAAACGTGTATTTAAGCAATGATCAGTTTACAGATTGCCCTGCCCATATTGCCTGGCCTTTCTGTACCGATTAGAAAATATATACACGTGTCAAAAGATTTAAAGAAAACAACTCTGAAACTAAATTAATAAGACATTCATCATAAACTGGTTCGTCAGTTTAAAAGTTTATCAATAACTAACTGCTCTCTGTGCAGCATGTTTGTGTTTGTGATTATTTATCGACACGTCTCGTCCCAACCAATCACACGCAGTCTGCCTGAAGGATAAACACATATAGGACTTCAGTTTCCACAATAACAACAGAGAAAATCTCATCTGCAGCATAAACAAAGTTAATTGTTCATCATTCGTGCACTGTGGACAAGATAAATGTGACTGCAGCTGAAAACTAAATTAAAGTGAAGTCTAAATTACATTAAGAACATAACGGTCTGTGTTCCAGACTGCACAGACTGAGCCCAACATCTGACTGATTCACTCTGAGAGAACAGACTGAATCCAGCTTTAACTTCTCTGACTGTCCACATACGTCCCTTGAGACTAAATATATTCCAACACAGAGGGCCAGATCTACTAACGCTTTTGCGCCCACTTCAGGCGTATTTGTTTCACAATGTGCGCGTAAAAGCACGGCAAATGGCAAATTGCGCATTTCCGTGTCATGCATTCACAGGAGGGTCCAGGGGAAAGTGGGAGTTTCCCATAAAGAGATGGGAGGGGAAGCGCAAAGTGCACCTAATTATTTATTCCGCGGTATGTACAAAAACCTCCCGTGACAGCGTGCCTCTATTTTGCGGTAAAAATTCTCTGCCTCTTAAAAGCAAAACACTTTTTCAGTTGAGTGAACACGAAATCATTAAGCGTTACAGATTAAGCAGCCATGCAATATTACAGTTAATGGAAGAAATCAAAGATGACATATCTCCATATTCCAGCAGCTGTTAAACTCCTCGCTACATTACAAATATTGGCATCAGGATCATTTCAAACAGTCCTAGCATCAGCAGTGGGAACATCACAGTCTGCACTCAGCCGTATCATAGCAACAGTACTTAACACTTTGCTACAGCGCAATTTACGGTATAGTGGGCGGAGAAAGGTGCTGATTACCCGATGAACTGCAGGTTTGGTAAATACGATGTGAGCTGATGTATCACAGCGTGCGCTTTCTGCGGGTTGGCCATGGCGCTGATAACGCTACATTCACAAATGTACGTACATCTGGCCCTGAATATCTTTATAATCTTTGGGTCTCCAACCAGAAAATACTTAACCCTTATTCATGCAGGTCTCCAAAATTATAAAAACTAATTTGAATCATGAATGTCAATAAATCTTTTAAAGTCTAACCCTACAGACACGTTTGAAAGTACGTTGTTTAACATGGTTTTCATGCATAAAAACTAGGGATGCACCCAATCCAGATTTTTGGGGTTCGGCCGAATACCGAATCCACTGGTTGAGATTCTGCTGAATCCTCATCCCATCCTCTGTCCATGAACACAGTAAACTCATTAATGAAGTAAACAGTGACTGTCCTTCCTTTGCCGTACCTGAAGTTGCTGCATTCTGGCTGCTGTCTGTAGATTCCTTCATCACAACTCGTATTCTTCCAGATGTTTCATACCAGATGTTGTAACAGAGGTGATGTTGTGTATAGTTTAGGGTCCTCGCCACCACCAGACTAATCAGCATTACAGATTGAACATGTAGCTGGACTTGAATGGTCTTCTTTTGACTGAAAGTTCTGCCAAACTACACTTTTTCTGCTCACCAGTTCCATTTCCACTTTCTCACAGCCTACTGCATTGAACGCTCCACCTACGTAAACACCTTCCCGTAATCAACGGCGCCGTCATTACGGCGACCAGCGTAGCGCGTGGAGTGCAAGCGTAGGGTTCGGTAGAAAAAAATTCTAAGGTTCGGCAATAACTGAACCCCGTCAAAAAGCCCAATATTCAGCCGAATCAGAAGCCCAATCCTGGATTCAGGTGCATCCCTAATAAAAAAGTTAAAGAAAACTCTTTAGCTGTTTTTTATGTTTTTCATGCATCTTTGGAAAAGAGACTTGTGCTTCTGAATGTCGTGATGAAGATGTCCGTTTCCCCATCAAGTTGTGTTCATGGTTTGTGTCTTAAATGTCCAGAAATGAATCATCGCCTTTTTTCATTGTTTTTTCCAAGCAGTCGTGCAATGCATTCTGGTAGCACCGCGTGCGTTTCGAGAGACGGGATGTTGAGTTTCCCGCTTCTCATTTGCATAAAGTTGGATGCACTTTATGCTACTGAGGGGCGTCGAGCCCGACTCAGTCTGCCAGCAGCATGGCTTTTTTTCTCGCCTCAAATGTTTTCAGAAACTCAGTGAACTATTTTCGTAATAGCTTATAAGAGATCGTTTTCAAACTAGCAGCCATGAACCAAAACATTTTATATGCAAGAGATTCACAGGAAACAACGAAGTTCTGATAGATCCAGAGCACCTGAAACTCTATCAGACTCATGATAGACAGCTTAAAACAAAGTTTCACATAGTCTTCTTCCTTGTCAAAGCCTACATTACCCACAATGTATCTCAGTTGACTTTAAACTACTTTTTAAAAACACCTGGAGACACTAAAGACTTTAAACTACTTACAAAACATCTGGAGACAGTGTGATGTGTGGAATCGGTGGAGTTGACTCACATGCGTGCAGGGAGAAGTGCTTGCGTTCTGAAGCGCCGGTGTTTGCAGCAGCTGCAGGGATCACCGGGGCCACGGCCGACACCAGGGACCCGACGACTGGACGGGGGGCGGCAGGGATTGAGGTGACGGCTGCCGGGGGGCCGGAGGAGTCTGCTCCCTCTCCTAACAGATGCTGGATGGAGTGCAGCTGGAAACAGGGGTCAGAGAGCAGCACAGAGGAAGCCCGAGAGATCCTGAACAAGAAGAAGAAAGAAAGAGGACAAACTGTTAGAGGAGGAAACGCTCGAGTTATAGAGATGTTCCAATACCATTTTTTCCTTCCTGAAACTGATTCTAATACCCAAACTTGCGTATTGGTCGATACTGAGAACCAATCTGATACTAGTGCACTAAAAATAATATATACATTTACAATTTTTTAACAGATATATACTACTAACCCTGTATGAATGTGATATGCAGACAATGAATGTTGTATAACCTTTAATCATCCAGTTGACAGTCAATCATAACGGAAAAAGATATATTTTAAATAGTAACAACATGAAACATTAGTGAAACTGAAATTGGCAACACTAGTCCCCTCGAAACTGAAGCATACTCTACACATCGCCATTTCATTGAACAGTGTCTATTTTATAATATTCAGAGCGATTACTGCAGAGAGAATGAGGGATTTTCTTGTAAATGTTTTTCCAGGCCAGAGGAACTTTGTACTTTCTGCCTGATGAGAATGGTATCGGAACAACTCTATCGTGTTACATGTTTAGTCTGACTTAAATGATGTACAGTTCTGGGATACAGCCTGACATCCGGCACCTCAGGATGTCTCTCCCCTTCCACTTTCTCTATCTTTTCTGTAAGAGCACTGTCGCTGCATCTGGAGCTTGGTGCCGTCCACTACAGTCGTAATTGGTTTCAAGGGAAACAAACAAGCTAGGGAGAGTTTCCCCCTATCCCAGAACAGATGAACAGCGTAGCCAGACTTTACTCCAAATGCAGTCTGAGATGTGAGACTGGATGTTTGGTACCTGACAAAAACACCAGAAGCACTTTAGCAACACAAACACGTCATATCAGGGTTGCCTCCAACCTCTCTGCATCATCTTTTATAGTGGGGCTTTCCACAAGACCTAACACCCTTCCTCCCTCTCTCTCTCCCCCTTTCATGTTGTTTATGGAAAAGGAGAACCAGGAAATGAGTCGGGGGAAATGCAATGCTAGCCACGGCCGCCACGATGTGTAGTTACATTTTTCGAGAGGTACACGTCAGGCTACAATGTAGGGTCGGCATCTTCACGTACCCACAGAGTCGATTTAACACAGGAGCATGAATCACGCTTTAGCTCCACCCTCTTGGTCTCCAAATATAGTCACTTCTGGCCCCAAAAAACCAAGATGACGACGGTCAAAATTCCAAACACAAGGCTCTAAAAAAAAAAACGGCAGTCCACAAACCAATGGGTGATGCCAACGACACCACGTCGATTATTGTTACAATCTGTGGTTTTTATCTCTGTTCAAACAGTTATTATTGAAGAAAGAACTTTAGTACAACAGCTGACTTTTGAACATAGGTCATCTGCGTCCATCACAGGAGGGATCCAAAGGAGCCAACGTGGAAAAGCGCTGACATTTTCCACTGAAATCTCCTCTGACCTTTTCATCACAGCGGCCATGACACCTCACACAGAGAGAGACTCTCCTGCTTCATCCTGTCTTCTTGTGTTCCTCCTCTAGCTCTCTCCACCAGGAGAACATGTCGGGATAGAAATGATTGCAGAGAAGAGGCGAGTGAGTAGCAGCGGACGAGCCGGGAAATGTCAGCGACACGAGTCTGTTGTGTTCCCTCTTTAATTATAAAGCAACGAAAGGGCGAAGTGTTCAGATTATCCCGGCTCATTATGAACATTACTCCAGCATGAATGAAGAGAAAACAGAAAAGGGAAAGTTGAAGGAACCGCAGGGACACTTTCAGCACATATTCTCTGTTTCATGAAAACCTGTCAAAGTGGAAAAAGTAGTTTCCGATCCGACCCACATACTTCACCCAGAATTTCAGCTTTTACCCTCTGGTAGAAGATTCAGGGTTCCTAAATGCAGGCTAAACCGATATAAACACTCATTTGTGCCTATGTCCATTAAGCTTATCAACACTAACATGTAGGCTGGCTAGGTCGTACAATACGTAGGCTATTGGGGTTGTGCAATAGGTTAGTTGTGCAATATCTCATTGTGCAAGGGCTGTGCTACACTTACTGCGGAGAATGCAGCCGACAGGGTTGTTCAATTAAAAAATGCCAGACAGGTACCTGTCTAATGGAGCTCAGCGTAAATTCTTGCAGGAAGACTTCTAAACTTAATCACATTTCTCTCTCTTCTAAAACTGAACAGCTGTTAGAGGCGTTCACTTTTATTTTAACCAATCAGAAGCGGCCTTGAATTTCACGAGCTGCTCAGTTGTCATTTCAGGCTAAGAGCACAACCCTCCTCCGACTCCATCGGAGGATCAGCTTCTGGCTTTCTAACCCCCTAATTATATATCATTTCATAATGATGGAGTCTAATCTCCAAAGACTGTACATGTCATATCATGCATTCGTACAATAAATCTTTGCATATCTGCAACGAAGTCTCTCCTGATTGAAATGTATATGAGAGCATGTTTTGTGTTGCATGAGAGTATGTGTTGAGAGATGCTTATTTTCTGTATTTTGTGTTGTCTTTGTAAAGCTGCGGTACGGACAGAGTCCAAAACAAATTTCCCTTTGGGGACAATAAAGTATATCTTATCTTATATCTTATCTTAAGTTAGGAAACCACATTCATAAAGTCCGGACCGAACGGTAAGTCAATCCGGACCGAGGCAATACTTGCTATGAGTATCACATGTAACGTCTTCTATTGATCAATACATTTATAGTGATGCTGAATATACACAAAACAGGGACAAAAACGACAAACAACAAATCTTCCACAAAAAGACAATAAAACATCATAAAAAGGGACAAAACGTCTATGTAAATGTAAAAAAAAAACTCATTATTTTCATATTATCTGTTTCATGAACACCTGTCAAAGGGGACAAACTTCAGAAACCACATTCATATTAACCCTCTGGGGGCTAAACCATTTCTTCCAATCTTTGGGTCGCCTGGTTTACTGGTGTAGAAATGCTTGTCGTGTAATCACGCTGTTCAAATATGAACAGATATGAGCAGCAGGCGGGTTTACCAAATAATCTCCTGATGACTTTGGTAAACAGAGAGAGAAACAGACGGAGAGGACACTGGGGACTCCGGTGATGTGGAGGAGGTTTTGTAACGTATAAGGACGAATTATTGCTATTTCAACCTTTCAGCATATTGTAATGCAAGATGTCTGAGAAAACTTCTAACTGCGTCTCCTCTTGTGTTTCAACATCCTCCCTGTGAAAAGGCAAACTAAAGAGGATTTAAATAAATAAACTGTGTCCTGCCTCTTTAACTGCGTAACGAAAGGTTACATAAAGGTTACAAAGAATAATTATGCAAACGAGGCATGTCTCCACATTTCCACACAACAAACAGTATTTGAGAGTATTAAAAGTATTCTAACTGGACCAAGGCTTCGCCTTGTGTTACGGAAACAAAACCTTTTGAAAGTGTAACGTTTTCTACTTTTAAATACATTTTCTATTGATCAATAACTTGTCAGTGACGTTGAATATACAGCAGCGCTGTAACAAAGTTTGTTATTGTGTGTGGTGTGAAATGTTCCTGAATAACTAAATGTAAAAGAGGATACATTGGTTTACAGGTGAAGTTATTTCTTTGTTATTTCAGAGAGAAAGTAGGTACAGTTAGATACTGGTACAGAGTTCCAGGTACAGGTATTACAGAGTATTCAACTGTAATGTACAGTGGGGCTCGAAAATTTGGGCACCCCAGGTAAAAATTTGTATTAATGTGCATAAAGAAGCCAAGAAAAGATGGAAAAATCTCCAAAAGGCATCAAATGACAGATTAGACATTCTTATAATATGTCAAAAAAAGTCAGATTTTATTTCCATCATTTACACTTTCAAAAAAACAGAAAACAGAAAACAAAAAAATGGCATCTGCAAAAGTTTGGGCACCCTGCAGAGTTAATACCTTGTACTGCCCCCTTTGGAAAGTATCACAGCTTGTAAACGCTTTTTGAAGCCAGCCAAGAGTCTTTCAATTCTTGTTTGAGGTATCTTCGCCCATTCTTCCTTACACAAGTCTTCCAGTTCTTTGCGATTTCTGGGCTGTCTGTCACGCATTGCTCTTTTAAGGTCTATCCATAGATTATTATGATTATTATTATGTTGAGGTCAGGAGATTGTGAAGGCCATGGCAAAACCTTCAGTTTACGCCTCTTGATGTAATCCACCATGGATTTTGAGGTGTGTTTAGGATCATTATCCATTTGTAGAAGCCATCCTCTCTTTAACTTCAGCTTTTTCACAGATGGCATCAAGTTAGCATCCAAAATTTTGGACTATAATTGAATCCATTTTTCCTTCTACTCGTGAAATGTTCCCTGTGCCACTGGCTGCAATACAACCCCAAAGCATGATTGAGCCACCCCCATGCTTAACAGTTGGACAGAGGTTCTTTTCATTAAATTCTGTGCCCTTTCTTCTCCAAACGTACCTTTGCTCATTCCGGCCAAAAAGTTCTATTTTAACCTCATCGGTCCACAGAACTTGTTTCCACAATGCATCAGGCTTGTCTATATGTTCATTTGCAAACTTCAAACGCTGATTTTTGTGGTGAGGACGTAGAAGAGGTTTTCTTCTGATGACTCTTCCATGAAGACCATATTTGTACAAGTATCTCTTTATAGTGGAATGGCGTACCACAACTCCAGCGTCTGCCAGATCTTTCTGGATGGATCGTGCAGTCAAATGTGGGTTTTGACTTGCTTTTCTCACAATCCTGCGAGCTGTTCTGTCTGATATTGTTCTTGGTCTTCCAGATCTTGCTTTAACTTCCACTGTTCCTGATGACTGCCATTTCTTAATTACATTCCGAACAGAGGATATTGGCATCTAAAAACGCTTTGCTATCTTCTTATAGCCTTCTCCTGCTTTGTGAGCATCAACTATTTTCAGTTTCAGTTTTCTAGACAACTGCTTAGAAGATGCCATGGTGCTGATTGTTGGGGCAAGGTCAGATGAGTCTGGGCATTTAAAACCTTTGAGACTGACATCACCTGGTCTTTCCAGACGATGATTGAGAACGATCCATGACACTGTCAGGTCTCAGCTTTCCAAAGGGGGCGGTGCATGCTATAAACTCTGCAGGGTGCCCAAACTTTTGCAGACGCCATTTTTTTTGTTTTCTGTTATTTTGAAAGTGTAAATGATGGAAATAAAATAACTTTTTTTGACATATTATAAGAATGTCTAATCTGTCATTTGATGCCTTTTGGAGATTTTTCCATCTTTTCTTGGCTTCTTTATGCACATTAATACACATTTTTAGCTGGGGTGCCCAAACTTTCGAGCCCCACTGTACATTGCTTAAAAGTTACATTTTTTCCATTCTAAACAACTTCACACTCGACGTACACACACACACATTTTAGTTTATCATGTTATTATTGATTATTGTATTTTCCTGGACACTTTGACAATGTTGTTAAGAAAATTGCATCTTTTGAATCTTGAGAGGGAGAGAGAGGGAGAGAGAGAGGGAGGGAGAGAGAGAGAGAGACAGAGAAAGAGAGAGTGAGAGAAAGAGAGAGAGAGTGAGAGAGAGAGAGAGAGAGAAAGAGAGAGAAAGAGAGAGAGAAAGAGAGAGAAAGAGAGAGAGAGGGAAAGAGAGAGAGAGAGAGAGAGAGAAAGAGAGAGGGAAAGAGAGAGAGAGAGAGAGAGAGAGAAAGAGAGAGAGAGAGAGAGAGAGAGAGAGAGAGAGAGAGAGAGAGAGAGAGAGAGAGGTGTAAATGAAAACAACAAGTGTGAAACAGAAATAGACAGAAAGCGAGAAGAGGAGGAGGGTCTGAGACGGGGGGAGGATGCTGAGAGAAGGAGAGAGAGAGACAGAGAGAGAGATAGAGAGACAGAGAGAGAGATAGAGAGACAGAGAGGGAGAGAGACAGAGAGGGAGAGAGACAGAGAGAGAGATAGAGAGACAGAGAGGGAGAGAGACAGAGAGAGAGATAGAGAGACAGAGAGGGAGAGAGACAGAGAGGGAGAGAGACAGAGAGAGAGTTCTTTTACATTTTGTTGACATAATTGTTGCTTTTGCACAAATGTTAACATATTGTATTGTCTGCATCTTAAAACTAAATGTGGTTGTTTCCCTGATGTACTATGTTAGGGTGACCAGACGTCCCCGGTTTCAGTGACCTGTCCCCGGCTGGAGCTGTCCCCAGAAATGTCCCTGGTTTTCACTGTGACTGACAGACCCGAAATTGGAATGAAAGAAAGAAAACATTGACAAGCGCGTCGCGCTGACTCGTGCACCCTACACGCGCCGGCTCAAGACAGCCAGAGTGCTGCTCAGAGCTCAGAGATGTTTTAGAATGTCCATATTTTACGATGCTAAAATGATTATTGTGTTATGTTTATTTACATGGAGTCTGGTGGGTTTAGCCAACGCAATTTCGCAGACTTTTTATGTTTTAAAAAAAGGATCTTACTCTTTAACAGAAAAGTCGACCTCCTTAGAAATCCTTTCCATAATGTCTTCAGACACTTAAAATAATAATCTGAGCCTGTCAGCGGCAAAACGAGCACTTTTATGAACGTAAATACAAGCTGGACAACTGACGTCCTATTAACTTACATTGTAGCTTGTTTCACCGTTGCCGACTGCAGCGATCTCGTTTAATACTGGACCAATGTCAAAGGAACATACTTCCTCAATAGTTTTAATTGTATCTGATACTCAATGAGCTGTTGCAGAAACAAGCCCAGCGTGGAGCAATAAAGCAAAAGCTGTCAGATAAATGTAGTGCAGTAACCATGACAACATTTCCCTCTGTGGTGTAGTGGAGTACAAGTATGAAGTAGCAGCAGGGGCGACTCTAGGATCAGACCTTTAGGGGGCTCAGTCCCTAATGAGAATGGGACACGGATATAGTGCATGTAAAAGTGTTAATCTGCGCCATTAAATTCACACCATAGTGAGGGGCAGCCGATCACGAGTCTTATACGGTTCCTCCTAGAGACAGCACTGCCCACCTCCAGGGCTGAGCAGAGGCGCAGATACAATGTACCGCCTTGATTTGACACATACCATGTGCACTGTGTGTGTGCCTCACCAGGGGTGGCGCAGTGCTTACTACTGGTATACAATCTGTCACTAGCCCACAGCGTGCCTCAAGGCCACGAGATCGCAAGGGATCTAGTTTGTCCCAATATACATACCTGCACAGACATGTCATGTCCAAGGGGGCGCAGTCGCATTCCTACCTGATTTCCGTCCTGTCCACTGCCACAGGGCGACAGTTCAGTCTACTGCTTGCATCCGCCTGTCGCACTGCCACCAGAGGGGGCAGTGGATTTACTGTTTACATCTGTCAGTGCCACATTTGTGACAACTGGTTTGTGAGACAATAACATGAACCTTTTTCATTGTTTATCATATTGCAAGGGTAGCGCATGTACATTGATGACCATGGAGGATCGGTTCCTGTCCACATTGCCGCACAGGGACACCCCGGCTTAACTGTCTCGAGGTTCGTGAGTATTACATCCATGTCATTTGCAACAGGGTCTGGCCAAAAGATAATTCTAACTGTTAGATATCATCTCCCTTCACATGCACGTCCCACAGCGCGATGCGATGCACAGACGCATTGCTCCTCGAACGACATAACATGCACGTGGTCGCAACGGGGTAGCCTGGCCTTGGACACATCCCCCCCAGGCAGAGGCAGATACATTCTACTGTTTAACACTTTTGCTCGGTATCCACAGCTCAGCAGGGGTGCCAGTTCACCATAACTTCTACTTTTGGGTTGTTACATCAACACCTTTATAATGTTGTGTCACACACAGGGGGCAGTCAATTCTCATCTATTGGTACAGTCTGGTGAACGAGCCCATAATTCCACTGGGGTCAGGCAGCTAAAGGTAATTCTATGTTACGCACTATCTTCACACTAAGATTGGAGTTTCATGATGGTTTTTCCATTAGTGCATTGTGCGTTTAAGTGACTGCCGTCCTACTGCCATGTAAGTAGAACAGAGGTGAACTTTACTAGAATGTGCGCAACAATTGACACATGTACTGAATGAATTAGCAAGCACCAGAAAACTGTAATTCTCAACACACACATTGGGGTCAAGTTTGCGAATTGTTGCGGGTTAACTTTGAAAGATGTAAAGGCTCAATCATTAACAAGAGCAATTAGTTCGGAATATAAATGGTATAGTGTAAATCCTCACGATACATCTATAGTTTCCCACACGGCATACACAGGTACATACAATGTGTACGACAGTGCTATGCCGCACCTGGGTGACAAATCATTGTTAGTGTCGTTTTCTGAGAAAGGCACACAGAATGACTATGCATGTCAAACTGAGAATTATATGATTTAAAGAATAGAAAATTTCTGTGCAGGTGGGGAGGGCTTGGCAGCAGATCGGCGGACGCCGGCCGTTGCACCAGGGAGGGAGAAGAAACGGAGGAAAGGTACAAACCTTGTGTTTTCGTGTTCATCTATAGCTTAGAACAGGAGCCATGTAGCACGAAAGTCTCACCAGATCACTCATCGTACCTACGACTGTGTCCATATCTATAGAGAGGTCATAGCACGTGTGAATCCCACAGTCCCTCCAGAACAACATACCTGTAGATTATGGCGATGTCTACGAGTAAGCGTTCACAAGTCGAATAATCTAGGCTCAAACTTCCTGCCACCTAGATTGTTAATAGTTTTTCGGTATACAAAGTACAAAAAGAACGCATATTTATTTATTCAAAATACGCCTTTCAACCATTGGGCATCATGTGAAGTGATGCCGCTTTCCGGCAAAATTATATGCGGGGGGCGGGGTGTACTGTTGCGATGCGTCTGTGTATAACTAGACCGGCATGTGTGAAATCTGCAAAAAAATGTCGCTGGCAGTTTTGTCGTCTACTTCATCTTGAAGCAAGAAAGTTGAAAAATGCTGTGCACCTTATACTATCCGTCTGCGTAAGCAATACGGTGTGTAAAATAAATATGTTTATGATATATAACGCATCTTTGAATTTGAGAGAGGACAGAGAGAGACCAGAGACCCCAGAGGAGAGAGAGGACAGAGAGAGATAGGAGAGAGACATGAGGTGACGAGAGAGGGAGGAGGGAGAGAGATGGACGACAGAAGAGAGAGTAGAGATACAGAGACAGAAGAGAGAGAGAGTGCGTTTACTTCACGCAGCAAGAAGCGAAGACATTCCCACTGTTGCCATGGAGACGAGTTATGAGAATGACGTAATTTAGCCGGGCAAACGTGATGAATCATCGCGAAAAAACAGCTGCAAAACCCAGCGAGATTAACGAGCAACGGATGAAAATCGCGACGTTTTTTGGGAGTAAATTCCCGGAAAATTGCAGTGCAGAATAGAAAGAGGACAAGTCATAAAGATATCGCCGCATATTCCAGTCACCATTTTTAAGGCCAAACGTGACGCATAATGAAGGCTTTGTGCCCGACAAAACTATTCACAAAAGAAAAACTGCATTTTTCTGGAAGAGACGGACAGAGCTTTGGAAGGTGCAGTTGTGTTTGGTGCTGAGAAAAGGCGCTGGGACAAAACCTATATACACTGGTTGACTGATTGGAGACTGGAGCAGGTGTTTCCAGGAGACACGGGGGAGGCGCCAGAGGGTCGGAAGGGAGTGCGAGACGTTGTGATCAGTGTTCGTGATGCTGGAGGAGAAGGGAAAGAGCGGAGATGGACGTAGGAGGCGAGAATCAACGGACGAGCAGAAGAGAAGCTGGATAGCAGATCAGCAGGGGATGGAAAGCAGAGGGACGTACACGCCGAAACGCACCTGTAGGCTAGAAACTCGGCCAAGGCTGGGAGGCCGCATGCAAGGACCCTGGACGAGGAGGCCGAGGTATGGCCGAGTTGACTGCAGGTGAGCCCTGACCGCACCACGAGACCGCAGGGGGTACGACTGCGTCTGAGGGTGGTATTTGAAATAAAGCGCACTCTTAACGTGATGTAAAATGTAAATACTGTTTTAACTTCTTTTCTCGACCACAGCGCCCCCACCGTACTTGCTGCCGAAGTGCGTCCTTCGCTGCTGTGTGTGTGTGTCGGTGGAGGGTGGGGTGCTGTGTGAGTTGGAGCGCTGGTGTGTGTGTGTTGTGTGTGTGTCCCGGCCGACGATCGCTCTCGGAGAGCGCCCGCCGAACATCCCGGAGGCGTTTGGTCCTCCCGGGTGCGCCGGGCGGTCCCGTTGTGTGGCTCAGCCCCCGTCGTTCTTCATGGGCGTGTGTCATGTGTGTGCTTATAAGATGTTATTCACCGGTGTTCTCTGTTGATGTGTATCGAGGCCCCCGCCCTGGCTGTCTTGCACCGGCTGTTCTCTGTGTTTTCCAGGACCTGTTAGCCGCTTGTTCGATGGACCTGCCTTAACCAGTCTCGGTTAGTTACGCGGTGCCGGATGCTGGGTGGATACTCACCCTGTGGAATTCGCGCGTGAGGCTTTCTGTTGGCGTACGCGGACACCCTGTCGGTCACGGGTGCTGTCTTTCTTGGGAGTAGTAGAACGCTTGTTCTTGGAACCGGAGGGGATGCTGTCGGTGTGTTGCCGCTGACGCCTGTATTAAGCAGCGGTGCTGCTCTGACTGCTGTTAGATGACCCACAATGAGTGCGATTAGAACGGTGTGGTCTGTTGATTGTCATAAACAGTCGGTCTAAACGGGTTGCTGATTCTCGTGGGTATAGAGATGCCCAGCTGTTGATTGCCCCACGGTGTGAGGTTGTGTGTAAGAACCTGTTAGCTTCCCCAGGTGGGGTATGTTGTGTAATGACGACGAGAGAACTCCCGTCCGTGAAACCACGCGAGGGGTTGTTGAGAGTGTGAGAACATGACAGCATGGATGCAGACGCGCCGTGCAGACTGGTCTGTGAGATGTGGGATGACGAGAACATGTTATAACGGTGTCTCGTGTAGTACGATTGAAGAAGACGAAGATCGTGATTAACGCACGGTGTAATATGTGTGTTGTAGCAAGCATCATGGTGTATTAACAGCGTATATGGGTGTGATAAAGACAATGTGTAATTAGTGTCACCGCAGGGAGGTATAGAATGGGAGTGTGAATAAACCATGTACATTAGACGGGACATGCGATGATGGTGAATAGAGACCGATGGTAGAATTTACGGAGTGGATGAATTAAGAGGGATGAACATAAGACATGTTATAACAGTGTTATGTTGATGTAATCGCGATGCTATTACACAGGATGCTGTGATGGTTGGTGTAGTAACCACGTGTCTATTCCCGGTGGGCATGATGCTTTGGTTGTTGTGGTATATAAACAGTAGGACGGAGGTGGAGAGTTAATAGTGATGGTGTTTATAAACATGTTCGATAGAGGTGCGTGTATGTGTGTTATGAAACTGTTATTAACGGGATGAGGGATGCTGCGTATGTAGTTATGGGTGTCAGGATGGTGGGAGTGCTAGGAAACAGTTCAGCGGGGAGAAAACTGCAGCTGCGGCTCCAGAGAAGATGGATCACTGCACGGCCGGGGCACTGCTCCCGCAGCGGAGAGCGTGAGGGCACGGTCGACGTCACACAACGTAACGAGAAACACGCACTAAACTCTCAGGGTAACCGAAGTTGTGGGGTCAGCAGTCAACCAGATGTACGCATGTCAGGCGAGTCCCAATTGTAGACACGAAAGCGAGCAGATGAAGATCAGTGAGACAGCAGTGTGATTTTGTGTAGAAATCAGAGGAGGATAGAAGGCAAGAGGTTTCGGGCATGAGACATTCTGGGTTAGCTACATATTGGTACTGAGAGGGAATGTACATTATGTGTTACATAATGTCGAAAAAGGGGATAGTTCGCGGCTTGTTGTGGAACCAGAAGTTTGTGAAAGACACGCTTGAAAGTCCATGTTTTTTTGGTCTAAAACAATTCTATATAGTAGTAATATAGATATATGTATATACGATTGAAGATGTGTAGGGATCAAGTAGTAAGAGGAGAGATTATATATATCTATATATAGGATAAGATACCTAATACCTCTGACACTCTGGATGAGACCTGTATCTGGAGTGGAGCGAGAGCTAGAATTGGAGGTTTTTTCAGTTGTCTTGCAAGTCATAATCTGTAAAATGGATTAGATAACACTGCTGGAAAGATAGAGCAAGGTGACAGATCAAACACAGGGCATAAGGCCACATGTCATCGAGCTGTAACTCAGACCGAAAGAATCCCAGAGAGAAGCCAAAGAGATCAGAAATGGATTTTATCTGATATTGTTTCTAAAAGATGTCGTGCGTTTTGTTATTTCCCTTTTGTAAACTGCAAAGAGAAAAAAGCCAAAAAAAACGACAAAATACGAACGATCTCACATACACAACACACCCACATCATCACTTTCGAACACACAACACCACACACGACCCACACACACACGACAACCACACACACACATCGAAATCACCATTGCCAGGAATGACAGTTAACCAGACAGCACCCCGATGGTCAGGTATATGGACGAGCTGTACCACTTTAATTTGGGTAGGACATTAGAACAAAAACATGGATTTCAAGCGGTTTCTTCAGACACTTCTGGTTTAACAACAGTCGAGGGAACCCTTGTAGACATTTGTAAGCAGTAAGTAATCTGTTACATTATGTCAAAACACATGAATGTATCTGGAAGAAAACTGCAGTGCCCTGGTGTACGAAAAAAACCCCCCCCCAGAAAAGCATGCAGATGATCTCAGCGGTATTGTCTATAATGGAGTGGAATGACATTTGACTAAGTAGCGACCCCCAACGTTGACGGTAAGTGTATAGTAGTTGTGTCGATTTAACCCAGGTTTCTCGAGGCTTTTTTGATTATTGTACCCGCCTGTTGACTAGATAGAACGAATTCTAAATGCTGCGGAAGATTTCAACAGTTTAGAAGCCATCACTATAGAATTCATCGATTATTAGGTAATAATTATTTTAGGAGATATATGCGATGACGTAATTTTTAATTGCATTTGTTGAGCAACACATTCCGATACCCCCTGCAGTACTATATATCTGAAAGGATTGTGTGATTTATAGAGCGACTGCGCACCACACGCGGTAATCAGCACTCTCGGTTATAATACGGAGACGTGCGTTAGGTTATGTTGCGGCGTGCAACTGTGCTGCAGCTACCTCTTGTCCCCTGTGTTCGAGGTTCGGTTTGTTTAGTCAGCGTGAGACCTGTCTCACTTCAGAGAACATCTTTTGGCGAGAGACAGAGTAGCACAATGCTAAGTGCTAGGAGATCACATGCTCACGAGGGTCGCTAGGATAGATCAGATGCTCGGTAGCTAGGGAAGGAGAAGCATGCTCGGTAGCTAGGAATATCACAATGAGGGTAGGCTAGGTGAAGATCAGCATGCTCGGTGGACTTAGGTAAGACCAACATGGTCGGTAGCTAGGTAAGACCACATGCTCCGGTAGCTAGGTAAGCTCACGTGATTCATGTAGCTAGGTACGAATCACATGCGGAGTAGTAGTTAAGAGACCAGAATGCTCGGTCGCTAGGGTATACAAGAGACGCACATGGCTCGGGTAGTAGTAAGGAAGCAACGAGATCGTAGGATAGATAGGTAGGATCACCGATGACTCGCAGTAGCTATGTAAGATACATGATCGAAGTAAGGCTAGGTTAAAGACCAAGAAATATCAGTAGCTAGGTAGACGGATACATGACCTAGCACGAAGGTAGCATGTTTGTATGCGTGTGGGGAAGCACAAGAGACAAAACAATCACCTGTTTTCCTATAATGTGGGCACTTTAATAGATTTATTTGGGATGGATTATAAGACTCCATCATTTATAATTCAGATGGATAGACCTAATGAGTTGATTAAGAAATCTAAATTAAAACTTTAGAGTGTGTGCCTCACAGCATGCGTGAGCTATGAATCAGCGGCTAGTAGCCTTATCCATGTGATATTTCGTGCGTTACCATGGTCGGTGACAATAAAACGCAGTCTACAGAAAATGTATGGGGCATTACGTGTAGATCACATGCCATGGTCGAAAGGTTCGCAAGAAAACTGGGGCAAATTTTTTACCCCCCCCGAAATGGAACGTTCTGTCATAAGCCAGAACGTTTGCGAGGAATGTGACTAGGACTGGAGACGGAGAGAGAAAGGAGAGCACACGATTTCACCCTGCTTCACGCAACTTTTGTATTTGGCGTTAAACCGGGTTTAAAAGATGTGAAAAAATAGTCGCTAATATTAGTATATAGTATAGAATAGTAATACAGTTAAACAAGATAATGTAGGGCTGTCAGAATAACAAGGTAATCGTGATGCGATTAAATGGCCGAGCGAAATGCGTTAATGTTATTTTAGAAATTGGATAGAACAGTGCCGCCATTTATTAAGTAGTTTTCACTTCACTCGGCTTTGCGTCGTGTCTAAGACAGGCGCGACTATGTTGGCACGTACTCCTCCACAATCCTGCTGCTGCAAGGAATATCAGACGCGGATTCGGACCGGCATCTCGGAAGAGCATTGAGTTGATGGTGTGCTCTTGCTCCTCCTTCAGAGTAACCGTATTAGGTGCCACTAAAGGTCTTATACAAGAGGACTCAGATTTACAGTAATTATGGGGACCCCAAAGGTCTATATAAAGAGGACTTCAGATACAAGTATTAGGGGAACCACTAAGTAGGGTCTCTATAAGCAGACAACAGCACGGAGCGCACACATGTGTCAGGGACCTTTAGTGGTACAGTAAAAGACTTTTTGTCATGCGAAGTAGGGGCGATGCTAGGATCAGACCGTAGGGGGGTCGGGCCTCAGATAGAGAGATGTGACCACGGATACACAGTGCCTTGCAAAAGTGCGATAAATCAGTAAATTTCACGGATAAAGCCACATGATTCATGTATTTATTATTATAAACAGAGGATAGAATGCAAACATTGAAACATGATAGAGAAAATCTACAATAGTTGCAACTTTTATGGACTAACCAGAATTCAAACGAAATGATAATGGGTGTAAACAGTAAATAAAAGTAAAAAAGGCTCTGACGGGTTTACAGGTGCATAGCACTGGGCGATGCGACACAGGTTTCTTTGAAACTGTAATTGGTTCGCAAACTCTAGTGTGTCACAGTCCCTCCACAGAAAAGTGATTAAGTATCGTATAATTCAACGATAAATGCAGCCAAAAGTGACTGCCTATTATGCGGGGCTCAGTTTTCAAATACGCCGCACTTTGATTTAATGAAAGACAGGAAACTTGAAAGGCAACAATTAAGTTAGGATAACGGGCTGACTCAGTTTAAAAAGTGGTTTACAGCGTTCCTGAGTTCGGACATGCACGATAGAACAATTAGAACACAATTGATCGGCGCATTGTAATAACATTTATACAGGACGTTATTACTGACTCTTAGACAGATACAAAGAAGATAAAACATTAAATACAGAAAACAGCGAAAGCACTAAAAACGATACATGGAACAATCCGCGGTACTGGGTGAAGTGGATGTGAACTATCAAGAAGAATGTGAGTTTATATGACTTTCGCTGCCTAAATTGGAGATTTCTGTGCAAAATATGCGGGGGCTTGGCGTAGGAATTTCATAATCATAATCAAGGTTTTAGCCAGAAACGATCACAAAAAAACGCCAAATTTTTCAGGGAAGGATGGATAAATGCACTAGAAGTTGATTTAAAAACACAATATTAGGAAACTATTGTTATTTTGTATTTACTATTAGAATTTTTAGGGGGGGGAGCTGAGGATGAAATTTAGGGGGCTTGAATTTGTTTTAAAAGAACAATGGAAATAACAACAAACACGATTGGACAATTTGTAAAAATGGGTATTTAAAGGACTGAAATTGAAATAAACCCCTTATCAGAAACTCTGGTGCGTCGACGCAGTCAGTCGATTTGAAAGACGATGATGAAGAGGGCTGAAGATGAGGAAGAAGCAGTGGAGGTCAGAGGGACGGCGCAGACGAAATCAGCAGAGCCTCTTTGTTGGCCTCCCAATTCAGTCAACGGTGTTCAGATCTCAGCACCCACCCCCTAAAGATCGACTACCGAGGCTCCGCCACGCTGGACATCACAGAACGATAGGGCCCCAGCCCCCTCCACAGCCCTCAGGGGCAACACGCCCCCTCAGAAGGTCCTCTGGAGGCTCCACCCACGCTGAGCATACCGACGGAGGCCCCCGCCGCCTCACAGCCCTCCAGGCCACGACCCCGCCTCAGAGAGAGTCCTCTGAGGCGACCGCCCGATGCTGACACCCAGAGGCCCCCCGCCCGATCCTCAGCCCTCCAGGCCCGCCCCCTATATCCTCGCCGATCGGGCCGGCTCACTAGGTAGACATCACACGGCATGCATCAGGAAGTCGAAACACATTCAGGGAAGAAGTAGAAAAAACCTCTCAAACAAGGTGATACCAAGGACCCACGGAAGAGCGCCCCCGGAGTCTAAAAGCCACGTGTCCTAGGGATAACGGCGGGGTAAATGGCCCACCCCCGAATGGCCCCAGAACAGAACTAGAGAAAGAGAAACGGTCTTATATTTCAGCGGATAATTTAGTTTCGGGATAGTATCAAGACTTACCAGGCCCGAACACTGAAAGGCCTTTCCTGGTTAAAGAAACATTACGTTTTACATTTTGGAACATTCACTGAGAAGAGCGATCTGAATTTATTAAATGTGGCATGATGAGAGGATGCGCATAGTGGACGGCGAAAGCAGAGGAGCCGCGGAGAGGGAGATATGCGCGCGAGAGACTGCCCGTCCACATGGGACTGGTTCTCATGAGCTCCGGTAGTGTAATAGGGAGAAGACTAATGGTTGTTAGGATTCGACCATGTGTATCTATTACTAGGAGACATGGGTCTCTGATGAATTAATATACATCCAAGGGATGTATGTAGAAGAGTGCTGTAAAGCCTGTTAGCCTAGTGGATGTACACGGTCATGGCGTTCCCAAACTGGGCGGGGCTGTCGGCTAAGCTAGCTAGTTGTAGAACATCAGGGATTAGCTCGGCCGAAGGCTGTCAAGAGTGAAGGATCATATACGATAGCTAGTTAGTAAGACTACATTAATGTATAACGACATAGTGGATTCCATCGCCTGGTTTCTTATTATGATCCTCCGCGGGGGCTGTCTGCTGTAACGCTGGTAGACGTAAGCGTGAAGCCAGGATGAGCATAGTGTTCGAAGCCAAACTGCAGGCTAACGGCTAGCGCTCGTTATTAGCTAGCTTAAAAAGCTAGCGCTAGTCGCCAACAGAAAGTTATTAGAATGATCCTGGCCTTGGTCCAGCTAAATACATCTATCGTTTCTGTTAGCTCCAAAAACAACACAAAAAGAGTAGGTAAAACGATGCAGGAGGGAACAAGTGAGAAAACACAGTGAGGATTACGTTAGGTGAATAATTATAGGGACAGGATGACAAAACGGGCAGGGTTCATGAGTTCATCCCTTGAGAGGACCAGGAGAGAGGAGAAGTCATGACGGGCATGTGGTACCGGTTGCTACGACGAGACACAAAGAATTATGCTGCGGTGCGCGAGATGCCCATCGTGAGAGGGGGGACAAACCAGCGTATGGGGCCGACAAGTGCGGAGAAGCGAGCTCCATGTTTGCTTTATGCACTTTGTGCGCACTCTCGAGTGGATGAACGGGGCTGCCCGCGAATACTGGGAACCAGAGTTACTCTTCGAGTAGAATCGCATGGTTTCTACCGTGGCTGGGGCCAAAAGAGTTGAGAGAAGTCAGTATATAGAATGGGAAGACAGAGGTAATAGGGTCTCTGGCGGAGAGGATCGGAGACCATGTGAAGTCTCTTTCCCGGTGATGGCTGAGCGTTCGCTGAAGCAGCACTCCAAAGAGCTTGACGACGTAGATGTGAACGGTTGGGCAAAACTGTCTGAGAAAGTTGGAAGTCTTGACTGGTAGGCTGGTGCCAGGAAAAGTCTACAATCATTCCCAATCTGAGGACGCGAGACGGAGCGGCGTAGGGTATATGTAAGGAGATAAATAGGAAACAGGCGAGATGATGATCCTAAAATATGATAGTTACATTAGTTAATTAAAAGTAAACAGCAATGGAAGGTGTCAAACGCCTGAGACGGCTTATCTGATATAGCAGGTGAGAGTCCTCTACATATGAGACCAGTACGTCTCGGGGGTTATGACCCAAGATCGTAGCCTATTGTTATAAAAACGTGAGATGTGTTGATTGCTAACGGAGCCATAACGTGCAGCTACAAGGGTAATGGAGGCTTTGATACATTGTCGATTTTGTATTAGGAAAGTAAACAAAGGCCAAATAGGGTTTTAGAAACTCTTCAGAGGCTAAAGGTATCTCTGTCAAAGTGACGTTCAAAAAGGTTATTATGGCAGACAATGGGATGCGAAGCGAGGGAGCGTGGTGAGCTGGTAGCCTTCGCAACATGGCGCCATAGGAGCTACGAGCTCTAAGGCCGAAAAACTTACCCCCGTGGTTGCATTTTCCTCCGACTACGGGATTTCCTGGTTCGTCATTCATCATAAAACATGACACGAACAGAGACAGGAGCAAGGCAGGAGCAGACAGACAACAGCCAGAGCACCGGGACGACAGGAGCAGAACCGAAATACGATAATAATAATAATTTTTCAGAGATTTCTTAGAATTGGCAAGTGTTTGAAGGTTGAGTCGGACTAAGCAGAACGAAGTCGGAGGAACAGCGACGGACCCAAACACGGTCTTCTCCGTTCCGCGGCTCAACCGAAGTAAACCAAGACCAGATCAAGAACCACAACCAGAACCAGAACTCAGTCCGTGTTACCTTTGTTTCTAGAATTTAAAATATTTTCTGGTTGTGCAAATGGGAACTAAATGTTTTATTAAGAGAGGGTTTCTTGCCGCTGTTGTGAAGTAAGACAAAGATGTGTGTGTGTGTGTGAGTGTGTGTGTTGTGTCGTGTGTTTGGTGGGTGGTGTGGTGTTGTGTGTGTGTGTGTGGTGTGGTGTTTACTACGCTCCCTCACGACAGATCCACACACCATCTGGTTTCGGGCCTCACAAAACAGTTGTAGGATTTGGGGTCAGTTCCGCAGGGGTAAATGGGGTCCGGCGAGAAGACAGGTAGTGGACTATATGCTGGATAGGCAACTGAAGGAAGACGTCAGCCGGATCGACAGGATCCAAGAAGGGAGCCAACTCGTGGGCTGAATGCGACCGACAGATAAACTAATTTCTCGAATATCGTTGAGCTTCTTGATTGTGGTCCAAGTCCTTCCTGTATATGGCTTTGCAATCTTGGGATGCGTTTGAGTGAGCTTTTCTGTTGTGTTAGACATGGAGCTACATCACTAACGTAATCAAAAGCGCACAATCTCCATTGTACTCAGCGTCAGCTGTTACAGCCGAGTGCCTCGAATATGGGGAGACGTGCAGGCCAGGGGTACCCAAGCCCCACCCAGGAGAGAGGCGGCGGAGTTCTAGAGAAAAAGCGTACCAGTGGGTGAGTACCTAGTGGGATAACGGCGGGTGGGTCTGCCGCCACCACCAGCCCAGTGGCCCAGAAAGACTAAGAAGAGAGAAGTCTTAATGTTCAGCGGGATAATAGCTAGTGTACTGGGAGTATAAATCAAGACTTACCAGCGACGAAACACTGAAAGGGGTCCTTGTTAAAGACGTTACGTTTTAACAAGTTTTTAACAGTCAACTAGAACGAATCCAGGCATTATTTAATTTGCAGAGAATGAACCGTGAATAGACGGACGGCAAGCAGAGGACGCAAGGACTGCGCGCAGCCGCAGCAGCTCAGCCTGCCGCGGCTCGAGTAGGGCTAGCCTGGTGAAATAATGGAGATAGCTACATGGGTGGTAATCGCCATGGGTTCTATCGGCCATGGTATTATCTTATGAAGTGATCGATACATTCCGAAGGGATGTATGTAGGTGAGACTTGCGTAAAAAGGACTGTTAGTACGTGGATGGAACAGTATTAGCTGTTTCCCCAGAAGGACGGGCTCTACGACTGAAGCTAGGTAGGTGCTCACATCCGGGGTAGCTAGCGGCTGTATTAACATCTATACATAGCTAGGCTATATAGCCTACAGAGAACGGTACTGCGACATTAGGTGAGCCAATTAGAATTCGCCTTGGTTCTTGCATGTTATGCTCAATCCGAGGGCTGTATGCTGTAAAGTGTGTAACGTGAGGCATGAACGCCCTAGGGAATAGCTCTGAGCAACCAACTGCAGGGACTAACAGCTCGCTCGCGGCTAGTTAGTAGGTAGTAGTAGGATAGGAGTACAACATTACTTATTAGAGATCATCCTGGTGCAGTTAAATCACCAATGTTATCGTTTATGTTAGCTGAAGCATGTAACGATGAGGGAAACAACTGAAAACAGTGGTTTAACGTTATGAAATATGTTTAGAGAGAAAGTGAAAACGGCGAGGTCAGGCGGATTCGCCACTTGTCAAGCGACACGACGAGTAGAAGGGATCATGACAGCGCAGGGTGTTGCTAGGGCCGAGTTGCTACAATAGCGGCAAACAAATTGTTTGCTAGTGCGCGAATGAGGGAATGCCCATCGTGAGCCAACCAAGCGTTAGGGCCAAACACTGCGGGAAAGGCCGACGCTGCCATGTTTGGCTTATGCGCTTTTGAGCATCTCCTTGGAGACGTAGCGAGGGCTTACCTCTGGAACACTGGAACAGACGTTCCTCTTAATACCTCCAGGGGGATACGCCGCCAAGAGCGTGACGTCGGGTGAAAACCCTCTAAGTTGAGGTCGAAAAAGTCATGAACGAACCTGGGTCAAGTCTTGCTATGACTTACTCGCTGGTTGCCGTTAAGCGGTTTTTTGCAACCACAGAGGCCACTGTGATAAACCAAGGATACAATAGCGGAGAAAACAGAGTACTAGATCGTATATCGTCCATGGGAGATGGCGGTAAGAGAGGAGGACAGAGGGTCTCCACGTCGCTTCGCCATCGCGGACCGTTTTCGTTTATGTAGATAACGTGTTGTTCGGGATTAAGAGAACGACAGAAGAAGAGCTAAAAACTATCGCCACTGCGTCGATCTTCATGTAACGCCATGATTGTTTACTCTAAAGTCACGTTTGAGTCTCGAGGATTTTGTCGGAGGAATTCCCGGCAGCAGACTGGGAATGCTGGGGAGTTACGAGAAGGCGGTTAATGACTGTGCTGTGTTCGTACGAAGCGCGGTACGCGCCACAAAAACTGTTAGACCGTGATTTTTTATCGGACCGTGGTGTGGAGGTTCTCAGGATTGGAAAATCGGAACGAGCCCCTTTTCCCCGTCCTCCGCGGCTGGCTGCCCCCGCCTTGCCGCCCCTGGGTTCTCGCCGGTTTTTTTCCCGGTCCCGGGCTGGCCTCCCCTTGGGGGTCTTGTATCTTCTGGAGCTTCCGTGATTCGTCTCTCTCTCTCCTCTCTCTCTCGCTCTCTCTGCTCATCTTCTCTCTCTCTCACTGCCGGTACGGCTATTTCCGCCTCTCGGGCGTGGGCTCGACAGCATTGACTTGGTAAGAATAGGGCGTACTCCCACACACACACGCACCCCACACAGACACAGAGACACAACACACACACACGACAACATAGAACAGAGACAGAGCACACACAGAGACAACCTGACACGCTGACAGCCGACAAGTTTAGTGTTGATCATAAAAAAATGAGAACTTGAATTAGACGGTTTTTCATTTTTGACGTGGTGGCAGCACAAAAAATGGACGTAATGTATTTTAATGGAAAGAATAATTTCGTGAGCCGACAGCCGGTCTCCCGGTGTTACGGCGCCCTTTCCCGTGAGGGTTTTTCGCTAAACACAACCTTCGCCAGTAGCACGATTCTTGTTGGGGCGTCCCCCAGCGGGCCGGAGCTGCGCAAGCCGCACCGTCCCAGCTATATCGCATCCCGTTTCGGCCGGTCCTCCGGCTGTCTCCCGGCATCCTTTCCCCAAGAAAAAGTAACGTGACATTTAACACGAAAAAAACGAGGGAAAAACGTGACCGTGAAACCATTCTCACTAGATTTAAATACACGTGACCTTTCAGGTAAAAAAACGAGAAAGAAACGTGCCCGTGAACACATATCAATAGATTAAAACTAGACGTGACATTTACACGTGAAAAAAGAAGAGAAAGGAAAAGGAGCAAAACGTGCCGACGGGTGAACCGAGATCAAAGATTAAGAACTCAACGTGAAATTTACATGAACTGCCGTGAGACTGGGGTTGTGTCATAGGAGCTTGTTTTAGGGCTTAGTTGATGTTGTGACAAAGGCAGAGGTGTAATCTAGGTTTTGTAGGGTGAGGTATACGGTCATTTTTTCCATCCCAGCATAGACTCAGACCGAACCGTCTGTAACGGTAGTACTGCGTGAACGACATCCGCGCTCACCCTGCAACTCATTTTTCGGTAGTTTTCTTAATGTCTGCTGTAGTGTCAGCCTGAAGCAGCAGATAGGCTAGAAATAGGGAATAGAGTTATATTGTGCACCAGAGGGGAGAGAAGTTTGTCTTGGGACATGAGCGTTCAATCGTTGCTTCACAACAAAACTGTATAGAGAAACACATTTCTACAATCAACATCAAAGTCACCAAATACAAGTGACAGACACAATAAAATGAAAATCAACATAGAAAAAATTAGATCAGCAAAAGAGCATGTGTAAAGCTGTTCACAACGGCAGGATGAATTTAGGGCCCGATTGTAAGCCCGAGGGAGAATTCCGACCCTGCCGACAATCTTAAGATGGCGTAGACGTTATGGTTGTAAAATAAATGAATCGAAACACAACCACAGGCTCAACCTCGTGCCTTACGCGGGGACAGATCCCATATTTCTCAAGGCATTTCATTACAATACAAGGCAGCCGCTTTCAGGGGGCAGGAGAGGACCAAAACACTTAGAGAGGTAGGTGTAAATTAGCTTTTGTGTCATTCTCTACTTAGGGATTCACACAGGTGGTAATTTCAAATTTGCGACAGAGAATAATGCCAAACAACAGGTGTGTTCCTCTGCCGACTCGCCCAACACAGCCGGGATGGAATTTAGGAAGTGAAGGGTGTGAAAGTTCTCTCAAATATACAACTATCGGTACGGTAAACCGGTGAACCTGGTGTGTTTTTCCTGGGGGAGTTACTCCGTCTACGCTGATATGCACGTAGAGACTTATGACCAGAAAGTAATCCCAGACACTTTGGACCGGACGAGATGAATGGAAGACATGCATTTAGGACAAGGCCCTATTTTGCCCCGGGCAAAATGCTCCGACACAAGTGTCTTGCTAGTTTGGAAGTCCGCGCCCGGTGGAACGGAGAACGATTGTTGTGGTTTAGCTGATCAAACCTAGCAAAGATGGATTTGGCCACGCCCGAAACGCACTTGCACAGGCGACTTCACAGCTGTGAGGCTTTATCGTTTAGAAAATTAGGGCCCCTAAATCTGTTCATGATTAACTTTCCTATATATGTTCCACGTTACCCCGCAAAAAAGACATAAAAGCAGTGGGACGAAATTGCAGAGAAAGTGATTTACACAAAGGCTCAAAAAAATCAGTTTAATAATCAGCCGTTGCAAGTGTTTAAATGAAAAAATTTAAATGATTAAAAACAATTGGACAGACGAGAAAGTACTGTGTTACGGCGGAGAGGGTCCAGAGACGCGGCGAAGGAGTCCCGGATGGATTGACTCCGGACGGATGTGTCCATGCATCCTGCGCTTGGCTGTCGCCTGCTGCCTGAGGATGCAGGCGTGCCCATCGGCAGAGACTTCTTCCGGGAGCAGGTGGAGAAAGGTCAGGTCAAGGAGAGAGATGGGGGAAGAAGGCTCTACGAACCGCTTCTCAGTTGCTGTCTTTCCGCGGCTCGAGCGCGTGTCTGGATGCTCGGAAGCGCAGTACCTGACAGGAGGCGCTGGATCAGCCACGCGAAGCAGCGCGCACGTAACAGCCGAAGGTAAGAGAAAGCGAGAAGTGAAGGACGAGGGGAGCGGATTAGAAGGAGGGTGAAAGACGAGCGAGACCTCCCTACAGCAGGAGGGAGAGAATTCTACCCCAAAGTGGGTAAGAAAAGCGAAGCAAGCGCGGGCGCGGGAGGAGAGGAAAATCAGGGGCAAGGCGAGGAGTATGGCCATGTTGGGGTGGCGGAACAGCAGAGTCTGACGGTTCAGGAGATCCTGGATCGACAAGGTCAGCAAGACGAAGGGAAAGGAAAGAGACACGGCGGAGCAGGCGCTCCGGAACCCCCAACAGACGACGCACGCTGTCATCTTAGATAGGTTATACCTGACGGGGGAAACAGGAGAAAAACAGAGGAGAAGATGACAAGGGAGGCTGCTGTCAGCAATTCTGTTTTAGTTGGGCATTTATGCCTATATTGGAGCAGGAAAGCTGAGGCATGAACAGGCAGAGAGAGGGAGGGGGTGGGCGGAGGGGGAGGACGGGGGGGGGGAATGCAGGACGAAAAATACCGTGCGAAGGTCGGATTGAGACCTCGCGACTTTCTGAGGGTTGGGGAACAAGGCATATGTACATGTGTGCCTACCTGTCTACCAATGAGAGAATAAGCCGGACGACGCCATGTCACAATTAACGACCCTTAAATAAAAATAAAAGTTACAACTATTCTTAAAAGGAAACACGTGATGGATTATTGGGGGAGCTTTTAGCTTATTAACCGTAACCCCAGAGCTATGAAACAGAAAAAGCCATACAATCCCCGTTCTCGTGTCAAGTGCGTAGTATGTGGTATAAACGGTCTGACAGGCGAACGACGCCACCGGTAGAACTTAGCTATAGCACAGGAACCTACAGGTAGTAAATGAGTTCCAACTAGAGACCTACTGCCAATAAGTGACCAGAAAAAATAAGCGCCAGTAACATGTTCCTATTTACAATGTTGTAATTTGTTAGGAGTCACACATCGTAGTTCCCCCCCGCAACGAAACAAACGTCAACATTGAGACACAGCCATCTTCGAACCGTAAACAAACCGGGGAACTATATTTCAGAAGGTGAAGCTCTGTACTTTGCTACTGGCGGAGGATTTGCTTTGCAGGCAAGCCTTATAGTATAGTACACGGAGACGGGTATGTCTGGACTATGGGGGTTACGGGTGTTGGAATAAGCTAAGGGTCCCAATAGAGTCAGCGTGGTTCGTTAACTAGGGATGCACTGGAACTCCGAGATTTTTGTGGGTTTGCTGACGATAAGCCGATAACCATGGGTTAGGATAGTCTGCTGGAAATCCTCGTCCCATACTCAGTCAATTAACCAAGTCGAACACTAAAGAGACTGAAGGCGACAACGCACAGAAGGTATTTTTCATTTTAGTTTAATGGTTTTAACATGGTAAGCAAAAAAAAAGTGAGGCAAGAATGATGCCGAGCAAGACAAGGAGAGGGAGAAAAACTATTTGACCAAATTCGCGCATAGGGCCTTGAGTTTACCCTCATGTCTCAAACAAATCCCCCATCAATATGCCAAACATATTAAGTCTTAAGAGTTATAACCCATAAGTAGGCTGGATAAAGGGTCGCATGCTGGGAACCCAACAAGATGTTTAGCTGGAGCTGTCCTTGCTTTGCAGTCCCGTACGTTATAGTCGAAAACTACGCTGGCCTCACATGTTTTGGAGTCAGGCCCTGCCTCCAGACATGCTCTTCCTATTCTCCTTTTTGTTGGAAAACTGTCTTGTAATGGGTCTAACGTAAAAAACTACGGAAACTTCTTTAGCCTTTCACAGTGTGCAGGACAAGAGAGTAATAACATCTGAGTTTTACATATGCTAGGAACAGATATTTGGGGTGTCAGGCACGAATGAATCCTGCATGCAAGGTTGAGATTCGCTGACTAGGGAGTGCCACCTCCTCACAGTCATGAAAACTCAATATAAATCCATTAGAGACGTAAACGCAGTGTGACATGTACGTTCCGTGTTGCGCGTGACCTGGAAGGGTGCGCATTCGGGGATAGACTCTGTCGTTAGGATTCCTTGATCAACCCTCGAGTATTCTCCAGATGTTTGATCGCAGATGACGTTGCGACAAGCGGGTGATGGGTGATGTATCGTTTAAGGTGGCCTCACCACCACCAGGACTACAATCAGAATTGTGATTGAACAGTATGGGTGGCCTGAGGAAGGCCATCTTTTGATGTAAGAAGTCTGACAGACACTAACAGTTTTTCTGCTCGCACCTCTCAGACGTTTCTCACAGGTCCAGAACTGCAGATTAACGCGCCACCTACGTAAAAACCGTAATCAACGGCGCACGTCAGATAGAGGCACCCAGCGGAAGAAGAAAAAAGGTGTTTACAGTTCGGCAAGAAACCCAGACCCCAGGTCTCAAAAAAGCCAGCCATATTCAGGCAGTAAATCCGAAGCGCACAATCCGGGATTTTAGGGATCCGGATACGAGTCAGCGGCAGTAGTAGTTTGAGGTATGTCCGAGTATCTTCTGGAATGGGTTTCTACCAGTAGATTAAATAAGCAAGCTGTATTCTACTCACCGTGATGTCCAGTGCAGCGCTCTGCGTTCGTCATGCCGGATTCTTCGGGACAAAGATACAACACTAGCGAATGGTTTTCTTCCTTCGAGATGAGATCAGAGGGAGAGTCTGCATACCTGCTCAAGATCATCCTATTATATATCAGAGGGAGGGGTATGCACCTGCTCGAGAATAGACCGTTTATATATCAGAGGGAGGGGGTGAGCGCCGAGATAGAGTCAGATATCTTTATTATATCAGAGGGAGGTGTTGGCAACATGCTCAGAGCTACTTTATAAGTATCAGAAGGGAGGGCGAGGTCTGCACAATCCTCGAGACTTATATATCAGAGGGGGGGGTCGAGGCATAGCCATAGCTCAGGACACATTTATATATCAGAGGGTAGCAGGATTTAATAAGTACATTTATTAGAATGTGAGAAAAAAAGATGAATATTTCAATTTCATATACCCTTACTGAAAGGTTGGCTCCTCAGCCAGGAGGGTGGACAGGTTGGCCAGCAGCCTTTCCTCTGCTAGCTGCTTCTCACAATGAAGTGCAGGGTGTTATAATAACAAAGATGCACAAATATGTTAATTTCAACACACGTTTTCTCTTGAAGTATAAACAGTGTCGACATGAAAGCACTTCATATAATTTGTTGTTATTAACCACTGACACTGACTTGTTCCCTTACTTTAACACACACACACACACACACACACCACACACCAAATACAGCATGGACTGGCGAAAATTAGACGGGATTAGCTATTTCAACGTACGAGTGAATTGGCATTAGCATACATGTGCTCTGCACACACATTAATAAAACAGACACATTGCATTGCACAGCGTCATTTGAAAGTATAAATATATATTCAGATTTATAAGTGGGATTGTCTGGAATCTGGCAATATAATAACCATTATGGTGGAATACACTGGCTAAGCAATTTACAAAAAATATTTGTGCTGACATAAATAGTTTAAATGAGAATACATTATAAAGTTCAGGGACCTGCACAACACTGGATTCACAGCACTTCAAATGCTAACACACTGCTGTCAAAACTGTTAACCACACATTCAAAACAGAAAAGATTTCAGTCTGGAGCCTATCAAACACTGCTGATTACAATTTTAGCTGAAAGCCTAAGCAAGTGTCTTGTTTTAGACTAGTTAGTGAACATATACAGTATTTAGACAGAGAAAGCTCAGAAAGCATTTTTTGTACACAAACACCAAATAACAATGAAACAATTATACACTGTACTGTTTGAGAGAAACAGGTAAAAGAGCAAATATGCCAATATGTTCAGGTAAGATGTCTGAGGTTATATACACAGCTATGGATTTTTTTTGAAAAACACTATGTCTTCACAATAGTAAAACAGCGTTCTTACTGTTTTTCAGAAAGTAATGGAGGTGAAAGCAATGGAAACACCACAACCATTTGTATTTAGAGATGATTCAGACATCCAGTGTGATGAAGAAAACTTGCTGCATGATGCTGGACAGACGCATATGTATATATATATTACATAAAATCAATATCTTTTCTTTAAAGAAACTATTGAGTAGTGTGAAGTCACTTCAAATGTTCAAACTGTAAAGATGAGAACGTCAGTATTTTCTGTATTGGTGTTTGCTGCTAGTGTTTTTACTCTCAGTGTGTTCTGAGTGACAGTGTGTGTGTTGTCTCAGTGAGGATTGTTCATAGCGTTTGGCTGCACTGAGCCTGTTTTGAGACGTGTGTTAAGAGTTGTGTTGCTGTGAATGAGTTTTGCAGGAGATGTGAACTGTTTAGTTCAGGTGACTGTTGGTAACAAAATCACTGCAGTCGGCAACGGCGAAACAAGCTACAATGTAAGTTAATAGGACGTCAATTGTAGGCCTACTAAAGCTTGTTTTTACGTTCATAAAAGTGGCTGTTTTGCCACTGACAGACTCGGATTAATATTCAAAGTGTCTGACAACATTATGGAAAGGATTTCGAAGGAGGTCAACCTTTCTGTTAAAGAGTAAGATCCTTTTTTTTAAACATAAAAGGTCTGCGAAATTGCGTTTGCTAAACCCACCAGACTCAATGTAAATAAACAATAATTTTAGCATCGTATGGGGGTACACAACTATTTCATTCCAATTTCGGGTCTTTCAGTCACAGTGAAAACCTCGGACATTTCCGGGGACAGCTACAGCCGGGGACAGGTCACCAAAACCGGGGACTGTCCCCGGAAACCGGGGCCTCGGTCACTTGCCGTTATTAGCCGTTAATAATTAGCTGTAAACTTGACGTTCTGGCATTTAGGCTTCTTCAACACTTACCTCACACAACTTTGGCTGCACGCTCTCTCTCTCTCTCTCTCTCTGCATGTCTGTCTGTCTGCCTGCCTGCCTGCTTCTCTGTGTGCACATCATGTCTCTGTCTACTACCGGGAATACGCACGACAGAGACGCAGAGGCCTCTGGGAGCAAGCAAAAAGCAAAATCCCAGAATTTGCCCAGACACACACACACACACACACACACACACACACACACACACACACACACACACACACACACACACTATTCCAATGTAATAACTAATTACTAAGTTAAACTGTGCCGAGCTTGGATGGTAATTTCCTCTCCTCCAATCGGAGCCTCAGCAACCTGTCGCAGTAGATCAACCAATCAGCTATTTTTATTTATTATTTTTAATCATTAATGTACTCATGTTATTTTTATTGTGAGAATAAATATCAAATTTCACTTTTTTTCTTGATGTTGAGAATCAGTTTTTATTCAATAAAATGTTAATATTTGACCAGAGTGAATCTAATTTATACTGAAAATATAATTAAAACTATTTATTGATTTGTGATGTGTGTAAGTATCACATCAGCTCTGACTTAATTGTTTTATACATACACACCACATATTATTAATATTCAAGATCCAACCGTGCACATCTGAATGCGTTTTGGATGGTAGCTTGTTTTATAAATAAAGCATATGTATCAGTCTTTATTCATTCAGGACAGCCACATAGATGTCAATCACAGTTGGTTTAAGTTAAGCAGTCAGCACGTACAGTGATGGGACAGTAGCTCAGACAGATGTAGGCCTACATTAAAGGCAGTTGGTGGGATAAGGGTTTTGAGTTCCAGGGTTTTTTGTAGTTCATTCCAGCATTTGCAGCTGAGAATTGGAAGGAGGGTGTGGGCTCTCAAGTCTGGTGCATAAACAAGATCTCAAATGAAATGTATGTATGACACTAACACATAATAAATACAGACAAAACATAAAACCGACACGTCACTATTTAGTATTATGCATTCTGCAGAGCTGACAATTTTATATATATATATATATATATATATATATATATATATATATATATAATTTAGCTTCACGTAAGTAGCTAGTAAGGACGACAGGCTGTTGCTGCCGACCAGATGCCGACTGACAACGACTGTAAACGAGTTCAAGTGCATTTCGGGAAAAAAAAAAAAAAAAGTCTGGAGAGAATTCGCGCTAGTGGTGACTGCTGGTAGAATTCTTGAGGTAAGTTGTAGGCTATTTTAAATCTTTTCTTAAGTTATATGTACGTGCAAAACGACATCTTGTGCAGTTGTTATTTTGACTGGTTTAATGTGGTTTCTAACAGAACTGTTAGACCCTGTACTTTACTCTTTAATAATAACGTGCCAAGGCACTTAACCCCGCAAGGATGTTCGTGACCTGGCCGCGGGACTGCACTCAGAGAAGCGGAGTTTAACTGCTGCACTTGGAATTCACATCTTAAATGGAACAAATAGCAACGTGGAAGACTCGACAGGGTTATCCAACAAGGGACCCATTTGTCTACATAAATACGTTTATTTGTCTGTTACATTAAGGCAACGTGTGAATTGTTTGCGTCGTTTAGTATTGTGGATTAATCAACAGTGTTTTTCAAAGTTTCATATTGCCATGCACCTTAGCTAGCTACATATACTGTAGGCAGACATCTCCATATTATCATCAGGTTGTTCATTGTGACCAAAAGAACACAGAAAATAACACACATTCACTTTGCATGTTAGGGCAGGGGGTACACATTAAATCAGGTGAAAAAACGGCCTGATATAATGTGTATCCCCTCTGTAACTCAAAATGTTACGGCCCATGCCTACTTGATACTTGCTTAATCTTGTGGTAATCTGAGTTCGGCCGCTGCAGAGTTTTAATAGCAGAGATGCCAAGATTTGTGATTTCACACACATAGGACATTCTTTAACCGCAGCAGCAAAACACATTCTAAACAGGCCTGAAAGCAGAACGTTTGTTGGTCTATGACAACATGCACCTTGTTGATCTAAAAGACAATTGAAGATGTAAAAGTAGTGAAAGTCTTAAAATGAGAGATAGAATGATACAGTCTACAAAATCACAAACACAGCTGTAGCTTATTTACTTGGCCCAAGCCTGGTAGTTTATGGTACTGTGTTTACTCAGCAGAAGTTATACCAACCTGGTCACAGAAACCACAGAAGCTCTGCATTGCCTCTTTTTTTTTGTTTTTTTACTATTGGCCCTATTACTCTGTTTTGACAATCTTTAGAGCAGGGGTCTTCCAAAGTTTTTTTAAGCTATTGTAGGATTTTAAGCTAAAATGTAACCGTTTTGACCGGTCTGGCCCTAAAAAGGCCAGACTGAATCTGACTCCAATTCTAAAAAAAAAAAATACTGTCTATTTATCCATTTCTGTCCCATCCCTGGTGGTGCTCTCATCAGTTTGGATCCAGTCCAGATCCTCTGGCTCCAGCCGGCTCCTGACTAATTTGTAACACTGTATAAAAACATGACCTTGACTTCCAATTCTCAGCTCAGAAGAAGCATGCCTCTATTGTTGGATTTTGAACACCTGTGTTTTAATCTCCAGCAAACTTTAAGGAGTTTTCATGAGAGCCAGGTCATTTCCATACAGTGTCACAAATCCCGCGCTTGCATAGTGCTGACCATTGTTGCCTCGTCCCCCCCCCTTATCAGAGAGTTTCTTTCTCACCCTTCCTTTATAATGTCTAATCACTGTAAAACTAGATGGTCTCTCATAACTCAGGGAAACAGAGGCACTGAGGTCAGCCCCATGAACTCTAAAACCTTTTCTTAACACTTTCACAAAATATATTCTAACACTATGGACCCATTAACTGAGAGAGACGGAGCAGAGAGTCCAGGGAGTCCAGGGACATGTAATATATTACATATATTGTATAAAATGAAGTTGCATATTAAACTGGGCCTACATTAAGGTGTAACACAGCCTAAAGCCTTTCTACATACCTTATTTTCTTTGCATAGAATACTAAGCTATTAAAATAATAATTGTTGGCATGATTTTATAAATCATCTTTTAATGTTACACATTGGCTACCTGTGGCACAGGTGAAATGTGGTGTACCAAAATGAATAACTCAATTAATTTAGGTCGATCATTACATTCGATTTGAATGAAAAATGTTGCATTTATTTACATTTGAAGTCATTCTAATACATGTCCGTATCATTCTTAATAATTTGTTTGCTAACAATCATATCTGTGAAATGCTGTCCTTCATATGGCTTGGGTATATTGATTTGTGTTATGAATATTGATATGTAGTTGAGACCAAATGTCTGCAGTGACTGCTAAATATTACCTTCCACATGCTCTTTTACATCTAAATAATCATCTTGTCATCTCCTCCTTTTCTGCACAGGTTTGAGAGCTTCCCTTCTGCTGCAGAGGCAAAATGAGCTGGGATTTCCTTACGCGCCTGTTGGACGAGATTTCCAACCACTCAACCTTCGTGGGCAAAATATGGCTGACCCTCCTCATCGTCTTTCGAATCGTGCTTACTGCGGTCGGGGGCGAGTCAATCTACTCTGATGAACAGAGTAATTTTGTGTGTAACACGCTGCAACCCGGTTGCGAGAACGTGTGCTACGATGCGTTTGCGCCACTGTCACACATTCGCTTCTGGGCATTTCAGGTGATTATTATCGCCACCCCCTCCATCATGTACCTCGGCTTTGCTATGCATAAGATTGCCCGCATGGAGGACAATGACTACCGGCCGCGGGGCAGGAAGAGGATGCCGATAGTGAGCCGCGGTGCGGAGGATAATGAGGAGGAGGAACCCATGACCCTGGAAGAGATTGAGGCAGAAGTCACGGAGAAGCCCAGCAAAAAGCACGGCGGAAAACGTTGCATCAAGCGCAATGGCCTGATGAAGGTCTACCTGTTTCAGCTGCTGTTGCGTGCCATCTTTGAGGCCTCGTTCCTGTTCGGACAGTACATCCTTTATGGACTGGAGGTGGCCCCGGCGTACGTATGCACACGCTCCCCTTGCCCATACAAAGTGGATTGCTTCGTCTCGCGCCCAACAGAGAAAACCACCTTCCTGCGCATTATGTATGGCGTCAGCGCCCTGTGTCTGCTCTTCACCATGTTGGAGATCCTTCACCTCAGCATCAGCGGTATCCGGGACTGGCTTTGCGCACGGCTGCCTCAGCCTCCCACCCCACGGCTGCCTCAGCCTCCCACCCCACGGCTGCCTCAGCCTCCCACCCCACGGCAGACGCAGCCTCCCACCCCCCACCGCCAGCCATCTACACCTCCAGGCTACCACACGGCTCTGAAGAAGGACCCGTCGGGGAAAATGGGCTTCAGGGACAAGCAGGGAGACTCGGGCTGCGAGTCCTTTGGCGACGAGGCTTCATCGCGGGAACTGGAGAGGCTGCGAAGACACCTGAAACTGGCTCAGCAGCATCTGGACAGAACATTTGAGAAAGGTGAGGCCTCCAACCTTTTCATCCTCTTCATAAGTTTGTTATTTTCATTTTTATATTGTTTTTATTTTGTATTGATCAATACAAAATGCTTTACTGACACTATCTCTCTGTTTACAGGTCTTTGTGTGTAGGTTCTCATAAGACCAGCTGACATAAGACTAAAGTTTACATCAGTGACATCAAGATCAGTGAGAGGACGCAAGGGAATCAAAGTTTGTGTGTGTGTGTGTGAGTGAGTGAGTGGTGTGTGTGTGAGTGAGTGAGTGGTGTGTGTGTGAGTGAGTGAGTGGTGTGTGTGTGTGTGTGTGTGAGTGGTGTGTGTGTGTGTGTGTGAGTGAGTGGTGTGGGTGTGTGTGTGTGTGTGTGTGAGTGGTGTGTGTGTGTGACATGACCTTGTTTGAGGTGGATGAAGTCAGCCCAAGCCTTCCTGTGTTAGGGCCAGTTCTGGGGGGACAACATTGCCACCTAAGCTTGTTTTATAAATAAAAGCATATGTATCAGTCTTTATTCAAAATGTGTGCTGGTGTCTCCATTAGCTCTACACACACACACACACACACTCTTTTAGCATGTATAGAGGCAGCATATTTCCACATGTAAATGGGTGAATTAAGGCTTTATTTCAACCAGACTCTATGTAAATAATCAGTACTTTTAGCGTGTATAGAGGCAGCATATTTCCACATGTAAATGGGTGAATTAAGGCTTTATTTCAACCAGACTCTATGTGAGTCACCAGAGTGGTGATTGTTGGAACAGTGGGAAGATAAAACCAAGACGGCTTTTGGTAGTTTTATTTAGTTTCTGTCCAATTTGAAAGAAGTGTGTTTTACCATGATAAAAGTCCTGATTATTTACATGGAGTCTGGTGGGTTTGGTGATGGTGATTTCGGGTTACATTACAGCTTGTTTCTTGTTTAATACTGAACCAGTTTCAGAAATTGTTGGGAAAGTTCTCCTTTAAGCCCAGATCCAGCTCTGAGTCAGGTTCAACAGAACGTGTGGACACTGATCAGTGAACAGGTGATTTATTTCTAGTCTCTGGTGTCAGTGTGATCAACGTTAGCGTGCAGCAGTTCCTTCAGCTGGCAGCGGGGGGTACCGTCTTGCTGCAGAGTCTCCCCAGCAGCCCGGCCATCTGCAGCAGAGAGTTCACGCCTTCAGATATCCTCATGTGAGTGTAACCTATCTCCTGCAGCACAGAAACACATCACACTGTTAACCACGATTACACCATGGTGTGTGTGTGTGTGTGTGCGTGCGTGCGTGCGTGTGTGTGTGTGTGTGTGTGTGTGTTTAGTGGGCGGAGCTTCACCTTGATGAACTCCAGCTTGAGGTACTCGGCCATGGGGAGGACCTTGCAAACCCGGAAAATGTTCCCGATGATGTCATCTGGCGAGTATCCGAGCGCCCACAGCGACTCCACCACTTTGTACGCCTGGTCAATGTCGCCCGCCACGCAGTGTTCCAGCATGGATTTCACCAGCAGAGGGTGGGGCTCATCGCACACTTTGAACACGTTCTCACTGTTGATGAAGCCGAAGCCGGAGTGGGTCGACTGAAGGTTATTTAGCGCCTGCAGCACGCACAGGAAGTCAGCACAAGACACAGGAAGTCAGCACAAGACACAGGAAGTCAGCACAACACACAGGAAGTCAGCACAACACCTGTCTGTCTGTCTCCTACCTGTCTCATATCTCCCTGTGCGGTGAAGATGACGGCCTCCAGACCGCCGGCAGACACCGACAGCTCCTCCTTCTGGACGACGTCCTGCAGGCGTGCCAGGATCTGCCCGTCTGTCAGCTTGGCGTAGCGCAGCACGGCGCAGCGCGACTGGATGGGCTCGATAATCTTATCTGACGTGTTGCACACCAGAGCGAAGCGCGTCGTCTTTGAGTAGATCTCGATGACCCTCCGCAGTGCCTGCTGGGCGCAGTCCGTCATGCTGCGTGACACCGAGACACAATCAGATCATCTTCTGTGAATTAAGGATTTATTTCCACCAGACTCCATGTAAATAATCATGGCTTTTAGCGTGTATAGAGCCAGCATATTTACACATGTAAATGGGTGAATTAAGGGTTTATTTCAACCAAACCAGAGTAGTGATTGCTGGAACAGTGGAAAGATGAACCAAGACGTCTTTGGGCAGTTTTATTTAGTTTCTGTCCACTTTGAATAAAGTGTGTTTTACGCTGATAAAAGTACTGATCATTTACATGGAGTCTGGTGAGTAAAGTCCTGATTATTTACATGTGGTGGTTTTAGGGTAAAATTGCAGCTAGTTCTCTGACCTATCGGCTTCGTCCAGGAAGATGATCTTGTGTCGTCCTTTGGGCAGCGTGACTTTCTGCTGAGCAAACATCTTGATCTTGTTCCTCACCACTTCGATTCCCCTAAAGACACAACAGCAAACATTGTTAAAGTCAGTGTGTGTTAAGACATTAAAGACAGTAGCCTACAAGATGCTAACGGCTTTTTGAGCTAACGCACAGTCTATGAGCTAACGTTAGCAATCAAACAATCATAGATAGCTAAAACATTTTTGAAATGACTGCTAGCTAAAAGTTAATCAAACACAACAAAGGCTGTCACTTGAATGGCATTTTGAGCTTACATTAGCAACCAAACCGTCATAGATAGCTACAACGTTTTTGAAATGATTACCATCTTCTGTTATTGTATGTAAAGAGAAACGTTTATTATTTTATAGATTTCACAAATTTCAGTATGACACGTTATGCCGTAAACAGTTTAAATCTGAGCATGTGCGACTCACATCTGCACTCGACTCACATCGGGCAGTGACAGACACTTGCTGTAGCGACATTTCTCTTTCACATTATAGACTGTATCATTTTAATGTTCAAGTATGTGTAAATAAACTGAATAAAGTTAGATCCATTGTTTGCAGTTTAGATGAAAGCGTAGTAGATACTCTAACTCTAACCAATCAGCTGTTGAGTGTTGGATGGTCATTTATTCGTGCTTTAGAACATAATCACGGTTTAAATGACCGTGTTGTCCGTGTGGTCGGGGCTGAAGGGGGCCCTGGTCTTGTATGGCTACGCTCTGACTTGCATATCCTGTTACCTTTCGTTGGAGGCGTTGAGCTCCAGCACGGCGTCCTTCATGGAGGCTCCCAGCAGCGCCCGGGACAAACACAGGATGCTGGTGGTCTTCCCTGTTCCTGGAGGACCTGCACAACAACACACACACACACACACACACACACACACAGACACACACACACACAGAGACACACAGACACGCGATATTTCAAGTCTCTAACCTAATGATGTCAGATTATTAAGATTAAACAGATATTCATAGTATCTAACCTGCTATGATGATGTTGGGGACATTTCCCTCTCTGGCGAACACTTCCAGCCGACTCACCGTCTCTTCGTTCCCCACGATCTGGTTCAGTTTGACCGGCCTGTATTTCTCCACCCAGGGCAGCTCGTAGGAGACTCTATCCGCGGGGTCTCCTGCTCCTGAATACGCCTTCTGAGCGCTGTCTACCGGCTTCTGCTGCTCGCACTCAGCCTCCACCATCTCAGCCTCCCGGATCTCCTCCCTGTCATCCTTCTCTTCCTCTTCTTCCTCCTCCTCCTCCCTGTCATCCTTCTCTTCCTCCTCTGCCTCCTCTTCCGCCTCCTCCACCTTTGGGGTGCCAGACTCGATGAGGATGGAGGGCAGTGGGGTCCTTGGTCTTGGTGTCAGGTTCCATCCATACAAATTCGTCCGCTTATCCGGTGTCGGGTAGCAGGGGGTCAATTTACATGGACGCACCTCTGTCCGCTTATCCGGTGAAAAAAAACATTTACTAATTACTATAAATTACTTTAAATACTATTGAGTCGAATAACAACAGCTGTTAGCTCATACAACTGTTCACATAAACATATTCTGTAATATATTATTTAAATAAGTACATTTATTAGAATGTGAGAAAAAAAGATGAATTATTTCAATTTCATATACCCTTACTGAAGAGGTTGGCTCCTCAGCCAGGAGGGTGGACAGGTTGGCCAGCAGCCTTTCCTCTGCTAGCTGCTTCTCACAATGAAGTGCAGGGTGTTATAATAACAAAGATGCACAACAAATATGTTAATTTCAACACACGTTTTCTCTTGAAGTATAAACAGTGTCGACATGAAAGCACTTCATATAATTTGTTGTTATTAACCACTGACACTGACTTGTTCCCTTACTTTAACACACACACACACACACACACACACACACACACACACCAAATACAGCATGGACTGGCGAAAATTAGACGGGATTAGCTATTTCAACGTACGAGTGAATTGGCCTTAGCATACATGTGCTCTGCACACACATTAATAAAACAGACACATTGCATTGCACAGCGTCATTTGAAAGTATAAATATATATTCAGATTTATAAGTGGGATTGTCTGGAATCTGGCAATATAATAACCATTATGGTGGAATACACTGGCTAAGCAATTTACAAAAAATATTTGTGCTGACATAAATAGTTTAAATGAGAATACATTATAAAGTTCAGGGACCTGCACAACACTGGATTCACAGCACTTCAAATGCTAACACACTGCTGTCAAAACTGTTAACCACACATTCAAAACAGAAAAGATTTCAGTCTGGAGCCTATCAAACACTGCTGATTACAATTTTAGCTGAAAGCCTTAGCAAGTGTCTTGTTTTAGACTAGTTAGTGAACATATACAGTATTTAGACAGAGAAAGCTCAGAAAGCATTTTTTGTACACAAACACCAAATAACAATGAAACAATTATACACTGTACTGTTTGAGAGAAACAGGTAAAAGAGCAAATATGCCAATATGTTCAGGTAAGATGTCTGAGGTTATATACACAGCTATGGATTTTTTTTGAAAAACACTATGTCTTCACAATAGTAAAACAGCGTTCTTACTGTTTTTCAGAAAGTAATGGAGGTGAAAGCAATGGAAACACCACAACCATTTGTATTTAGAGATGATTCAGACATCCAGTGTGATGAAGAAAACTTGCTGCATGATGCTGGACAGACGCATATGTATATATATATTACATAAAATCAATATCTTTTCTTTAAAGAAACTATTGAGTAGTGTGAAGTCACTTCAAATGTTCAAACTGTAAAGATGAGAACGTCAGTATTTTCTGTATTGGTGTTTGCTGCTAGTGTTTTTACTCTCAGTGTGTTCTGAGTGACAGTGTGTGTGTTGTCTCAGTGAGGATTGTTCATAGCGTTTGGCTGCACTGAGCCTGTTTTGAGACGTGTGTTAAGAACTGTGTTGCTGTGAATGAGTTTTGCAGGAGATGTGAACTGTTTAGTTCAGGTGACTGTTGGTAACAAAATCACTGCAGTCGGCAACGGCGAAACAAGCTACAATGTAAGTTAATAGGACGTCAATTGTAGGCCTACTAAAGCTTGTTTTTACGTTCATAAAAGTGGCTGTTTTGCCACTGACAGACTCAGATTAATATTCAAAGTGTCTGACAACATTATGGAAAGGATTTCGAAGGAGGTCAACCTTTCTGTTAAAGAGTAAGATCCTTTTTTTTAAACATAAAAGGTCTGCGAAATTGCGTTTGCTAAACCCACCAGACTCAATGTAAATAAACAATAATTTTAGCATCGTATGGGGCTACACAACTATTTCATTCCAATTTCGGGTCTTTCAGTCACAGTGAAAACCTCGTACATTTCCGGGGACAGCTACAGCCGGGGACAGGTCACCAAAACCGGGGACTGTCCCCGGAAACCGGGGCCTCGGTCACTTGCCGTTATTAGCCGTTAATAATTAGCTGTAAACTTGACGTTCTGGCATTTAGGCTTCTTCAACACTTACCTCACACAACTTTGGCTGCACGCTCTCTCTCTCTCTCTCTCTCTGCATGTCTGTCTGTCTGCCTGCCTGCCTGCTTCTCTGTGTGCACATCATGTCTCTGTCTACTACCGGGAATACGCACGACAGAGACGCAGAGGCCTCTGGGAGCAAGCAAAAAGCAAAATCCCAGAATTTGCCCAGACACACACACACACACACACACACACACACACACACACACACTATTCCAATGTAATAACTAATTACTAAGTTAAACTGTGCCGAGCTTGGATGGTAATTTCCTCTCCTCCAATCGGAGCCTCAGCAACCTGTCGCAGTAGATCAACCAATCAGCTATTTTTATTTATTATTTTTAATCATTAATGTACTCATGTTATTTTTATTGTGAGAATAAATATCAAATTTCACTTTTTTTCTTGATGTTGACAATTAGTTTTTATTCATTAAAATGTTAATATTTGACCAGAGTGAATTTATACTGAAAATATAATTAAAACTATTTATTGATTTGTGATGTGTGTAAGTGTCACATCAGCTCTAACTTAATTGTTTTTGTACACACACACACACACACACACACACACACACACACACACACACACACACACCACATATTATTAATATTCAAGATCCATCCAACCGTGCACATCTGAATGCGTTTTGGATGGTAGCTTGTTTTATAAATAAAGCATATGTAGGATATCAGTCTTTATTCATTCAGGACAGCCACATAGTTGTCAATCACAGTTGGTTTAAGTTTGATTGATTTATTGTGGTTGTTTAAGGTGGTTAAAAAGTCATTAAAGTCCTTTGTAGAGTGGGTCCAGACACCCCAAATATTATCCAGATATCTGAAGTAGTGGGCAGATAACAATTTCCAATTTTAATGAATGTCAATTATAGCGGACATGGAAATGATGTAAATAGCCTACCTGAATCCCACCTGACCATAGATCACTTCAGAGCCGTGGTTGGCCTTCAAACCTGTCTATCTCCGGCTCCCGGATACGGATTGACGAATCCCAGAGGCCTGTGCGCCATGCCCGTCCGCGCGCTGCCCACAGAGAGCCGACATGCAGGTATAGACAGGCAGACAGGCAGAGAGAGAGAGAGCAACAACGTTTTTGTTGGCTTGTGTCGAGGTGAGTGGTGACGAACTAAAGCCAGAGCATCGAGTTTACCGCTAATTACCCGAAATGCAAGACAAATGGTAACTTGTGTCTTAACATGAACTGGCTTATGTGATAAGTTAGTCAAGGGTTAGGGTTTTTCAGCTTCTGTAGGCTATACTTAATGGAGACACTCCATATGTTTATTAACGCCATCACAATCGACACATTAATATATGCAAATGAGACGTTAAGTAGCTGACACTTGAGAGCCCTGTAAATTGCCCAAAACATGAAAACAAGTGTCCTGCATTAAACAGTAACTTCAACTTTCAATTATTTTTTTATTTTAGAAATGTCTCAGCGAAAGATGGTGAGTATATTTTTTACAGTTTAAATATGATAATTGTAAGAGGATGAATCAAAGTGAAAAAATGTTAGCGTGGTTGGAGTTATTTAATTAATATGTAATTGAAATTAACATATTTGATGTGCATCTTCTTTATTATAGAACACACCTGCACAGGTGGCCGCCTGTCTCAGTGAGGAGCAACTGGCTGCCGCTGAGGAGAGGGTCCTTGCCAACCTCACCACCCTCCTGGCTGAGGAGCCCACCTGTACAGTAAGTGTTTCCACTATATAAAATATAGAAAGAGATCTAAAAATCCATCATGTTTTAATAGCTGTACTATATAATATATTATAGAATATGTTCATATGAAAAGTTGTATGAGATAACAGCTGTTGTTATTCGACTCAATATAGATCATAGGCTATGTCGTTGACTTAATTAGTAAATTATTTTTCATTTCAAGGAGGAGGGTTATTTTGAGGGGGTAATTCTTACCCCGAGGCCAAGGACCACACCGCCCCCCATCCCCGAGGAGCCCAGCACCCCAATCCCTCCCAGCACCCCCAGCCCGAGGACCACACTGCCCCCCATCCCTGAGGAGCCTGGCACCCCAATCCCTCCACGCACCCCCAGCCCGAGGACCACACTGCCCCCCATCCCTGAGGAGCCTGGCACCCCAATCCCTCCACGCACCCCCAGCCCATGTCTGTCCGATGGCTCTCTTCAGCCTTACCCCTCTCCCCGGGGTTTTGAGAGCGACCTTTCAGACAGCTCGGAGCTGTCCCCCCGTCGCCTCTCCATCAAGGAAGAGGTGGAGGAGGAGGAGATAGACACAAGGAACCTAAGAGAGCTGAAGAAGAAGGAAGAGGAGGAGGAGGAGGTAGACCCACTACAAATGCTCCTCGACCTCGTGGAGTAGGCTACCGTGTTCACGTATGTTGTTTAATAACATTGTAATGTAATGTTCAGTTATTAAAGTTCAAGTTCAAGTTATTATTTTTCTTTTTATTGTTATCCAATAAACAGACTTTATTAAATATATACATTACATTATAACCAATAGTTTCATTTACAATATGTGTAGTGTCAAAATCATCATTGCAAAGCCGGCTTTACAATGCCGGCATGGCTAGATCACATTGCAAAGCCGGCTTTACAATGAAGCACATTCTCACACTTTGAAACTAGCTGTTGGATTCCGTCCCAAATGCAGCACATATGCTGCAAGTGGAACAGCATCCAACAGCTAATTTCCAAGTGTCAAAAACCCACTCATTGCGAGGCCGGCTTCACAATGACGGCATGGATAGGTGGAATTGCAAAGCCGGATTTGCTAGATGAGATTGCGAAGCACACACAGACACACACATACAGATACACACAGACACACATACACAGAGACACACACACAGACACACAGAGACAAACACACACACAGACACACACACAGACGGAGACACAAAGACACACATACACACACACACAGACACACACACACACAAGGGATTGAATTTTGAAATGTGTGACCCTACTCTGTTGTTTCAGACTAGATCCCTGGGCTAAAACTAAAAAAAAATATGTGTCCCTATAAAAACATGCCCCTGGCAAATGGGAGCATGTCAGTTTCTTCCTTTTGGGGCTCCTGTGACCAACCTCTGGATCAGACAGGATTCGCCGAGAGTGACTGAGTGAGTGACACGCACACACGCACACAAACACGCACACACACACACACACACACACACACACACACACACACACACACACGCACACACTGTGATGTCAGGTAATGTAAGGTGTTGAACTGTGTTTCCAAATGGGTTAAGGTTATGAAAAAATGACTGGCAATATTGTGTTTTGAATTTCAGGGTTTGTCGCTCCGGGGTTGACGCCACCCGGCTTCTGGACTGATACCACGAAGGCCAGAGTCACTGAACCCCCAGAGTAGACAGACTTCCTCCTATCCCCGCCGCCAGCAGCCCTACAGCCGCTCCTCCTATGCCGAGGCAGTCCGGGGGAATCAGCGCAGCAACTCCCGCCTGTTTCAACGATACAACGAGAGGTCAAACTACAGGGATTTCAGAGGTAAAACCTACGCCAAATTCCTGTACAACAACGACAACACCTACCAGATAAAAGACAGGGGCGGCGGTCGTCACCAGGACCGCCAAACGGCAAAAAATGGAGCTCCGCGCCGAGAAGCCCCGCAGCGGAGCTGGCAGCGGCCCCAACAACAGAAGTGGCGGCAGCCACAAGGACAGCGATCCCGGGGCTGGAAGGATGGAAACCAACAGAGAGGAAGGTTTGTTCAATCCCAGAAAAACAAACAGCAAAAACAGGATGATGATGATGATCCAGACTTTATAATTAGAACCAAAGTCATACACAGAATTATTAAAGCCACACATCATCTAAATAATGTCACTTCTACTGTTACGCCACCGGCCATCGCTAGGATGACACACAACCTTATTACCTCCATCAAACCAGCTGATTCCAACCCGAGGATGGATCTCACCCGAGGATGGATCTCATTATTGAAGGGAATGCCAGGATCTGGGAACACACAACCCTTTTAGATCTCAGTGATCATTATAGAGACAATATTGAGAATAATTTCCAGATCCTAACTCAGTTAAATCCTGGCAACTGGAAAAAGAACTTTGAGATTGCAGCTGCCTGGTCTCGCAGCCATTTTGGCAGAAAACTGTCAGGCAAAACTCTTGAGGCAGTTTATGACAGGTTAGAAGCAACCACACTCTCAGCACGCACCACAGGGAGGTTCCCAGACTCAGACCCTACCTACAGCGGAGACTGCAGCTCCCTCCATGGCCCC
>NC_050178.1:30447008-30450145 GCF_008315115.2 Sander lucioperca
TGGGAAAAGCATTTGGATAATAATGAAATTATGGCAAACTATTTGTTTCTCTATAAAATCTGCGAGAGTCGCACTTTCTAAATAAAATCTAACAAAGATATCTGGTCAAACTTTGAAACAATACTATTTGGCCCTCATTTGTTTATAAAGGAATCACACAAACGATTTTGCTAACTTGCGAAAATAATTTTGTGGTGGACACGTTGTGAAATGTCATTGAATGGCCTCATAAATGCAAGGAACAATGCAAGAAAATGATGTTAAAAAAATGCCTTTTCCCATGTAAGGGGAAATTACCAGTTGAACAGACTGGTTTTGATCCACTCTACCTGCATGCAGCCACTGAATAAAGTGGCTGCATGCAGGTAGAGTGGATCTAAACCCAACCGTCCCATTCTCCTTTTCCTAAAACCAACCGTCCCCTTCTTCCCGCGCGTCACAGAAACGTAAGCCCACCCATGACCATTTCCTTAACCTAACCGCGTCGAAAGTGACGCCGATAGTCCCGACCCAGCGCGTTTAGATAAAGCGCGTTTAGACGCTAAAGGAGACTTTTAGCGTCAGTAACAACGCCAAAGGCACCTGACCGAGCGTCCGTATTTTACGCGACGGGAGTGAGAATCTGTTGGACGTAACGGGGACTGATGTTTTTGAGATTTACTTACCACTTTGCAGCCTCTCTTTAAACATTCTCAGGACCTCCTTCTCCTCCCAGAGGTCGCTGGGGGTCTTAAACCTCTCCTCAGCGGCTGCTGTTGACGTCCAAACTGTGGGACTGGTGGAGGATGTGCTGGGGAGGGGCTCGTGGAACGTGGGGGAGCGCAGCACCGTGTTTTTTTTGTGACTTCATTTTATTCTGGAAGAAAGAAAAAAGAACAACAAACATCCTTAGTTGAATCAGAAATACAGGTAAGAGACAATCATCCCTGGCATTTTTACTCTGTGCTGTGTTTCCAATTCAACTACATATTGTATGTACTATTTGGGAAACATTGGATGTACTATTTATGGTTATACTGTAACTATTAGTTTTCTGTGCCTACACTGAAAAGTGACTTTGTGTCACTTTGCAGTATATTTTCATTAAAAAGTATGACTTTCTTCTTTCAAATGGATTGTTCTAATTGTTCATTTCATAACTATGCTATATTATTCTCACTTCAATATGACTGCTGGAGTGCAGTGTAGGACCACATACGGCAAAATGGAATTGAAATGCATTTTAAGTGCCATTCATATGTAGGACTACATGAGACATTTGGATTTGAGGACCTTTCAAGTCTGTTGCATTAACACAATCTAAAATGAAATGTAATATGACATTAACACATAATAAATACAGAAAAAAATAAAACCCACATGTCACACACACAGACACACACAATTAAACAGACAGACACACATGGACACACACACACTCACAGAGACACACACACACACACACACACACACACACACACACACATGAATTTAAATTCAATCCTAGCATGCAGTTATTTTCCACAAGAAAAATGGAATTAAATTTAAAGTATTGTTTGTTTGTTTTTTGGTCTTGTGGCAGCTGCATATCTTTTAATTTTGATATTTAAAATCAAAATCCGTTTACCTTGCAATGCTGAGAGTGAGCTCAATTTCCCCAGTGCAAGCAGGAAGCCACGACTGACACCTGTATTACAACCAATCAGAGCACAATATGCTAATGAGTTTCTTCCAGAGAGATTCCTCACTCATAAACACCACTAACCCTCCTGACACAGCCCTGAAACTTAACTCCAGCCCCAAAGTCTAACCCCGAAACACATGAGCCCCTCCTGGCTACCCCCGGTACTGCATTTCTTTTCTGGCTATGATGTGCATGATGATAGCAGGATTTGATTGAACTGTATTCCCCAATGTCTGAGGCAGAACATCAGCTACTCTTCCTGGGGTCCACGCAAAACATGAAACATGACATTTTCAGACCAAACTAAACTATAAAAAATGTTGACATTTTCAGATAAAAAAAGTCATATCATATAATATTAAAAGGAGTATAGCTAGTATCGTTTCCTGGCCTATATACATGTACAAACTTCTTTCCATGTATTCTAATAGTCTGGCTTTGAGTTCGACCTGCGGCCCTTTGCTGTCCCATTCTTCTTTTCCTAAACCCAACCGTCCCGTTCTTCCCGCACGTCACAGAAACTTAAGCCCACCCACGACCATTTCCTTAACCTAACCGCGTCGAAAGTGACGCCGATAGTCCCGACCCAGCGCGTTTAGACGCTAAAGGAGACTTTTAGCGTCAGTAACAACGCCAAAGGCACCTGACCGAGCGTCCGTATTTTACGCGACGGGAGTGAGAATCTGTTGGACGTAACGGGGACTGATGTTTTTGAGATTTACTTACCACTTTGCAGCCTCTCTTTAAACATTCTCAGGACCTCCTTCTCCTCCCAGAGGTCGCTGGGGGTCTTAAACCTCTCCTCAGCGGCTGCTGTTGACGTCCAAACTGTGGGACTGGTGGAGGATGTGCTGGGGAGGGGCTCGTGGAACGTGGGGGAGCGCAGCACCGTGTTTTTTTTGTGACTTCATTTTATTCTGGAAGAAAGAAAAAAGAACAACAAACATCCTTAGTTGAATCAGAAATACAGGTAAGAGACAATCATCCCTGGCATTTTTACTCTGTGCTGTGTTTCCAATTCAACTACATATTGTATGTACTATTTGGGAAACATTGGATGTACTATTTATGGTTATACTGTAACTATTAGTTTTCTGTGCCTACACTGAAAAGTGACTTTGTGTCACTTTGCAGTATATTTTCATTAAAAAGTATGACTTTCTTCTTTCAAATGGATTGTTCTAATTGTTCATTTCATAACTATGCTATATTATTCTCACTTCAATATGACTGCTGGAGTGCAGTGTAGGACCACATACGGCAAAATGGAATTGAAATGCATTTTAAGTGCCATTCATATGTAGGACTACATGAGACATTTGGATTTGAGGACCTTTCAAGTCTGTTGCATTAACACAATCTAAAATGAAATGTAATATGACATTAACACATAATAAATACAGAAAAAAATAAAACCCACATGTCACACACACAGACACACACAATTAAACAGACAGACACACATGGACACACA
>NC_050178.1:30451219-30606219 GCF_008315115.2 Sander lucioperca
ACATGAGCCCCTCCTGGCTACCCCCGGTACTGCATTTCTTTTGGCTATGATGTGCATGATGATAGCAGGATTTGATTGAACTGTTCCCCAATGTCTGAGGCAGAACATCAGCTACTCTTCCTGGGGTCCACGCAAAACATGAAACATGACATTTCAGACCAAACTAAACTATAAAAAATGTTGACATTTTCAGATAAAAAAAGTCATATCATATATTAAAAGGAGTATAGCTAGTATCGTTTCCTGGCCTATATACATGTACAAATTCTTTCCATGTATTCTAATAGTCTGGCTTTGAGTTCGACTGCGGCCCTTTGCTGTCCCATCTTCTTTTCCTAAACCCAACAGTCCCGTTCTTCCCGCACGTCACAGAAACTTAAGCCCACCCACGACCATTTCCTTAACCTAACCGCGTCGAAAGTGACGCCGATAGTCCGACCCAGCGCGTTTAGACGCTAAAGGAGACTTTTAGCGTCAGTAACAACGCCAAAGGCACCTGGACCGAGCGTCCGTATTTTACGCGACGGGGAGTGAGAATCTGTTGGACGTAACGGGGACTGATGTTTTGAGATTTACTTACCACTTTTGCAGCCTCTCTTTAAACATTCTCAGGACCTCCTTCTCCTCCAGAGGTCGCTGGGGGTCTTAAACCTCTCCTCAGCGGTGCTGTTGACGTCCAAACTGTGGGACTGGTGGAGGATGTGCTGGGGAGGGGCTCGTGGAACGTGGGGGAGCGCAGCACCGTGTTTTTTTGTGACTTCATTTTATTCTGGAAGAAAGAAAAAAAGAACAACAAACATCCTTAGTTGAATCAGAAATACAGGTAAGAGACAATCATCCCTGGCATTTTTACTCTGTGCTGTGTTTCCAATTCAACTACATATTGTATGTACTATTGGGAAACATTGGATGTACTATTTATGGTATACTGTAACTATTAGTTTTCTGTGCCTACACTGAAAAGTGACTTTGTGTCACTTTGCAGTATATTTTCATTAAAAAGTAGGACTTTCTTCTTCAAATGGATTGTTCTAATTGTTCATTTCATAACTATGCTATATTATTCTCACTTCAATATGACTGCTGGAGTGCAGTGTAGGACCACATACGGCAAAATGGAATTGAAATGCATTTTAAGTGCCATTCATATGTAGGACTACATGAGACATTGGATTTGAGGACCTTTCAAGTCTGTTGCATTAACACAATCTAAAATGAAATGTAATATGACATTAACAAATAAAAATACAGAAAAAAATAAAACCCACATGTCAACACACAGACACACACAATTAAACAGACAGACACACATGGACACACACACACTCACAGAGACACACACACACACACACACACACACACACACACATGAATTTAAATTCAATCCTAGCATGCAGTTATTTTCCACAAGAAAAATGGAATTAAATTTAAAGTATTGTTTGTTGTTTTTTGGTCTTGTGGCAGCTGCAGATCTTTTAATTTTGATATTTAAAATCAAAATCCGTTTACCTTGCAATGCTGAGAGTGAGCTCAATTTCCCCAGTGCAAGCAGGAAGCCACGACTGACACTGTATTACAACCAATCAGAGCACAATATGCTAATGAGTTTCTTCCAGAGAGATTCCTCACTCATAAACACCACTAACCCTCCTGACACAGCCCTGAAACTTAACTCCAGCCCCAAAGTCTAACCCGAAACACATGAGCCCTCCTGGCTACCCCCGGTACTACATTTCTTTTTGGCTATGATGTGCATGATGATAGCAGGATTTGATTGAACTGTATTCCCAATGTCTGAGGCAGAACATCAGTACTCTTCCTGGGGTCCACGCAAAACATGAAACATGACATTCAGACAAACTAAACTATAAAAAATGTTAACATTTTCAGATAAAAAAAGTCATATCATATAATATTAAAAGGAGTATAGCTAGTATCGTTTCCTGGCCTATATACATGTACAAATTCTTCCATGTATTCTATAGTCTGGCTTGAGTTCGACCTGCGGCCCTTTGCTGTCCATTCTTCTTTCTAAACCCAACCGTCGCGTTCTTCCGCACGTCACAGAAACTTAAGCCCACCCACGACCATTTCCTTAACCTAACCGCGCGAAAGTGACGCCGATAGTCCCGACCCAGCGCGTTTAGACGCTAAAGGAGACTTTTAGCGTCAGTAACAACGCCAAAGGCACTGACGAGCGTCCGTATTTTACGCGACGGGAGTGAGAATCTGTTGGACGTAACGGGGACTGATGTTTTGAGATTTACTTACCACTTTGCAGCCTCTCTTTAAACATTCTCAGGACCTCCTTCTCCTCCCAGAGGTCGCTGGGGGTCTTAAACTCCTCAGCGGCTGCTGTTGACGTCCAAACTGTGGGACTGGTGGAGGATGTGCTGGGGAGGGGCTCGTGGAACGTGGGGGAGCGCAGCACCGTGTTTTTTTGTGACTTCATTTTATTCTGGAAGAAAGAAAAAAAAGAACAAAAACATCCTTAGTTGAATCAGAAATACAGGTAAGAGACAATCCCTGGCATTTTTACTCTGTGCTGTGTTTCCAATTCAACTACATATTGTATGTACTATTTGGGAAACATTGGATGTACTATTTATGGTTATACTGTAACTATTAGTTTTCTGTGCCTACACTGAAAAGTGACTTTGTGTCACTTTGCAGTATATTTCATTAAAAAGTATGACTTTCTTCTTTCAAATGGATTGTTCTAATTGTTCATTTCATAACTATGCTATATTATTCTCACTTCAATATGACTGCTGGAGTGCAGTGTAGGACCACATACGGCAAAATGGAATTGAAATGCATTTTAAGTGCCATTCATATGTAGGACTACATGAGACATTTGGATTTGAGGACCTTTCAAGTCTGTTGCATTAACACAATCTAAAATGAAATGTAATATGACATTAACACATAATAAATACAGAAAAAATAAAACCCACATGTCACACACACAGACACACACACACGTACACATACACACAGACAGACACACACACACACACACACACACAGACACACACAATTAAACAGACAGACACACACGGACACACACACAGACACACACACACGTACACATACACACAGACAGACACACACACACACACACACACAGACACACACAATTAAACAGACAGACACACATGGACACACACACACACACACATGAATTTAAATTCAATCCTAGCATGCCAGTTATTTTCCACAAGAAAAATGGAATTAAATTTAAAGTATTGTTTGTTTGTTTTTTGGTCTTGTGGCAGCTGCAGATCTTTTAATTTTGATATTTAAATCAAAATCCGTTTACCTTGCAATGCTGAGAGTGAGCTCAATTTCCCCAGTGCAAGCAGGAAGCCACGACTGACACCTGTATTACAACCAATCAGAGCACAATATGCTAATGAGTTTCTTCCAGAGAGATTCCTCACTCATAAACACCACTAACCCTCCTGACACAGCCCTGAAACTTAACTCCAGCCCCAAAGTCTAACCCCGAAACACATGAGCCCCTCCTGGCTACCCCCGGTACTACATTTCTTTTTTGGCTATGATGTGCATGATGATAGCAGGATTTGATGAACTGTATTCCCCAATGTCTGAGGCAGAACATCAGCTACTCTTCCTGGGGTCCACGCAAAACATGAAACATGACATTTTCAGACCAAACTAAACTATAAAAAATGTTGACATTTCAGATAAAAAAAGTCATATCATATAATATTAAAAGGAGTATAGCTAGTATCGTTTCCTGGCCTATATACATGTACAAACTTCTTTCCATGTATTCTAATAGTCTGGCTTTGAGTTCGACCTGCGGCCCTTTGCTGTCCCGTTCTTCTTTTCCTAAACCCAACCGTCCCATTCTTCTTTCCTAAACCCAACCGTCCCGTTCTTCCCGCACGTCACAGAAACTTAAGCCCACCCACGACCATTTCCTTAACCTAACCGCGTCGAAAGTGACGCCGATAGTCCCGACCCAGCGCGTTTAGACGCTAAAGGAGACTTTTAGCGTCAGTAACAACGCCAAAGGCACCTGACCGAGCGTCCGTATTTTACGCGACGGGAGTGAGAATCTGTTGGACGTAACGGGGACTGATGTTTTTGAGATTTACTTACCACTTTGCAGCCTNCACACACAGACACACACAATTAAACAGACAGACACACATGGACACACACACACTCACAGAGACACACACACACACACACACACACACACACACACACATGAATTTAAATTCAATCCTAGCATGCAGTTATTTTCCACAAGAAAAATGGAATTAAATTTAAAGTATTGTTTGTTTGTTTTTTGGTCTTGTGGCAGCTGCATATCTTTTAATTTTGATATTTAAAATCAAAATCCGTTTACCTTGCAATGCTGAGAGTGAGCTCAATTTCCCCAGTGCAAGCAGGAAGCCACGACTGACACCTGTATTACAACCAATCAGAGCACAATATGCTAATGAGTTTCTTCCAGAGAGATTCCTCACTCATAAACACCACTAACCCTCCTGACACAGCCCTGAAACTTAACTCCAGCCCCAAAGTCTAACCCCGAAACACATGAGCCCCTCCTGGCTACCCCCGGTACTGCATTTCTTTTTTGGCTATGATGTGCATGATGATAGCAGGATTTGATTGAACTGTATTCCCCAATGTCTGAGGCAGAACATCAGCTACTCTTCCTGGGGTCCACGCAAAACATGAAACATGACATTTTCAGACCAAACTAAACTATAAAAAATGTTGACATTTTCAGATAAAAAAAGTCATATCATATAATATTAAAAGGAGTATAGCTAGTATCGTTTCCTGGCCTATATACATGTACAAACTTCTTTCCATGTATTCTAATAGTCTGGCTTTGAGTTCGACCTGCGGCCCTTTGCTGTCCCATTCTTCTTTTCCTAAACCCAACCGTCGCGTTCTTCCCGCACGTCACAGAAACTTAAGCCCACCCACGACCATTTCCTTAACCTAACCGCGTCGAAAGTGACGCCGATAGTCCCGACCCAGCGCGTTTAGACGCTAAAGGAGACTTTTAGCGTCAGTAACAACGCCAAAGGCACCTGACCGAGCGTCCGTATTTTACGCGACGGGAGTGAGAATCTGTTGGACGTAACGGGGACTGATGTTTTTGAGATTTACTTACCACTTTGCAGCCTCTCTTTAAACATTCTCAGGACCTCCTTCTCCTCCCAGAGGTCGCTGGGGGTCTTAAACCTCTCCTCAGCGGCTGCTGTTGACGTCCAAACTGTGGGACTGGTGGAGGATGTGCTGGGGAGGGGCTCGTGGAACGTGGGGGAGCGCAGCACCGTGTTTTTTTTGTGACTTCATTTTATTCTGGAAGAAAGAAAAAAGAACAACAAACATCCTTAGTTGAATCAGAAATACAGGTAAGAGACAATCATCCCTGGCATTTTTACTCTGTGCTGTGTTTCCAATTCAACTACATATTGTATGTACTATTTGGGAAACATTGGATGTACTATTTATGGTTATACTGTAACTATTAGTTTTCTGTGCCTACACTGAAAAGTGACTTTGTGTCACTTTGCAGTATATTTTCATTAAAAAGTATGACTTTCTTCTTTCAAATGGATTGTTCTAATTGTTCATTTCATAACTATGCTATATTATTCTCACTTCAATATGACTGCTGGAGTGCAGTGTAGGACCACATACGGCAAAATGGAATTGAAATGCATTTTAAGTGCCATTCATATGTAGGACTACATGAGACATTTGGATTTGAGGACCTTTCAAGTCTGTTGCATTAACACAATCTAAAATGAAATGTAATATGACATTAACACATAATAAATACAGAAAAAAATAAAACCCACATGTCACACACACAGACACACACAATTAAACAGACAGACACACATGGACACACACACACTCACAGAGACACACACACACACACACACACACACACACACACACACACACATGAATTTAAATTCAATCCTAGCATGCAGTTATTTTCCACAAGAAAAATGGAATTAAATTTAAAGTATTGTTTGTTTGTTTTTTGGTCTTGTGGCAGCTGCATATCTTTTAATTTTGATATTTAAAATCAAAATCCGTTTACCTTGCAATGCTGAGAGTGAGCTCAATTTCCCCAGTGCAAGCAGGAAGCCACGACTGACACCTGTATTACAACCAATCAGAGCACAATATGCTAATGAGTTTCTTCCAGAGAGATTCCTCACTCATAAACACCACTAACCCTCCTGACACAGCCCTGAAACTTAACTCCAGCCCCAAAGTCTAACCCCGAAACACATGAGCCCCTCCTGGCTACCCCCGGTACTACATTTCTTTTTTGGCTATGATGTGCATGATGATAGCAGGATTTGATTGAACTGTATTCCCCAATGTCTGAGGCAGAACATCAGCTACTCTTCCTGGGGTCCACGCAAAACATGAAACATGACATTTTCAGACCAAACTAAACTATAAAAAATGTTGACATTTTCAGATAAAAAAAGTCATATCATATAATATTAAAAGGAGTATAGCTAGTATCGTTTCCTGGCCTATATACATGTACAAACTTCTTTCCATGTATTCTAATAGTCTGGCTTTGAGTTCGACCTGCGGCCCTTTGCTGTCCCATTCTTCTTTTCCTAAACCCAACCGTCCCGTTCTTCCCGCACGTCACAGAAACTTAAGCCCACCCACGACCATTTCCTTAACCTAACCGCGTCGAAAGTGACGCCGATAGTCCCGACCCAGCGCGTTTAGACGCTAAAGGAGACTTTTAGCGTCAGTAACAACGCCAAAGGCACCTGACCGAGCGTCCGTATTTTACGCGACGGGAGTGAGAATCTGTTGGACGTAACGGGGACTGATGTTTTTGAGATTTACTTACCACTTTGCAGCCTCTCTTTAAACATTCTCAGGACCTCCTTCTCCTCCCAGAGGTCGCTGGGGGTCTTAAACCTCTCCTCAGCGGCTGCTGTTGACGTCCAAACTGTGGGACTGGTGGAGGATGTGCTGGGGAGGGGCTCGTGGAACGTGGGGGAGCGCAGCACCGTGTTTTTTTTGTGACTTCATTTTATTCTGGAAGAAAGAAAAAAGAACAACAAACATCCTTAGTTGAATCAGAAATACAGTTTCCAATTCAACTACATATTGTATGTACTATTTGGGAAACATTGGATGTACTATTTATGGTTATACTGTAACTATTAGTTTTCTGTGCCTACACTGAAAAGTGACTTTGTGTCACTTTGCAGTATATTTTCATTAAAAAGTATGACTTTCTTCTTTCAAATGGATTGTTCTAATTGTTCATTTCATAACTATGCTATATTATTCTCACTTCAATATGACTGCTGGAGTGCAGTGTAGGACCACATACGGCAAAATGGAATTGAAATGCATTTTAAGTGCCATTCATATGTAGGACTACATGAGACATTTGGATTTGAGGACCTTTCAAGTCTGTTGCATTAACACAATCTAAAATGAAATGTAATATGACATTAACACATAATAAATACAGAAAAAAATAAAACCCACATGTCACACACACAGACACACACAATTAAACAGACAGACACACATGGACACACACACACTCACAGAGACACACACACACACACACACACACATGAATTTAAATTCAATCCTAGCATGCAGTTATTTTCCACAAGAAAAATGGAATTAAATTTAAAGTATTGTTTGTTTGTTTTTTGGTCTTGTGGCAGCTGCATATCTTTTAATTTTGATATTTAAAATCAAAATCCGTTTACCTTGCAATGCTGAGAGTGAGCTCAATTTCCCCAGTGCAAGCAGGAAGCCACGACTGACACCTGTATTACAACCAATCAGAGCACAATATGCTAATGAGTTTCTTCCAGAGAGATTCCTCATTCATAAACATCCTTATCCCTCCTGACACAGCCCTGAAACTTAACTCCAGCCCCAAAAACTAACCCCGAAACACATGAGCCCCACACCCCCCCCTGGCTACCCCCGGTACTGCATTTGCCTGTGACAGACAGACGAAAGATCAGACAGCCGTGTAACTGATGTATGTAGTATCGTATGTGTTCATGGTTATAGCTGTGAGTTTTGTCTGCCTACACATAACAATAAACAATAAGCCTGTCTTGCAAATGAAATCAAGCCAGTGTCTGTTTTTTTGTTTTTTTTCTCCTGTTAGCAGGTTATTTTGTCAACTTAAATAAGACGTCGCTGTACCGTCTACGGTACAGATTGTGGCAGTGGTGTCGCTGTAATCTCCATTTATAAACGTTTTTATAACTTTAAAGCATTAAATCTTCAAATATACAGCCATGCGACACACCAATTTAAAGCTTAGCGTCTCAGGATTCCATTAAGCCCACACACAAAGCATAAGATGATTTACAGCAGTTACACAACTGCTACAAAGTTATAATAAATAAAACAATACAGCGTAAACAGCGCAGCCCGTGTGTTTTGCATCCTTACCTGTTTCCCTGTCCCTTTGGCCACTGCGTGGATTTTTTGCCCAAAGCTTTTTTTTCTTAAATCCCCAAGAGTCCAAGGAAATGGAATATCCAAGCCATTATATCCAAAACGAGCTGTTTGCCTCACAATCTTGACGTTTCTGGCCGAATCACAACGGAAAATCGCTGAACTGTTTTTCATTTCCGCACTTCTAACGCTGCTCGCTTCTCTCCCGAGGGTCCTAGCAACTTGATGTGGGCGTCATTCTATTCCCTGAGTTCTAAGCTTTCCATCGATACCTGATATAAGCCAATCGGTGCAGGTTTGGCTGTGATACACCAATAATAAAGCTGAAGTCTCCTCTGACGCGTTTGGGACCACGCGGAAATGATCGACATTTGCTCGGACCAGTTAGATGTAAATGCCCTCAGACCCGGCTACATTTGTAGCCAATGAGCAGACAAGTCGATCGATACCAAATTTGCCGGTGAAATTTTAACCCTGTAATGGCTGGAGCTGTGTCAAAGCAAAAACAGGGCCTCATATAAGCATTTCACACCCTGTGCAGTTCATAATGACTTATTTCTATATATTTAGGTATATAGTTATTTCAAGTATGTGTATGATTGATGTGGATGTGTTTGTGTATTTGAGAAGTTTTTTTATTTTGTACTTTATTGGCTTTTTTCTTTGCACTTTTCAAATAAAAATCAGAAAAACGCACAGACATATATGTAGAAAAAAATTCATATAAAATCAATTTTTGAGTCTTTTGGCTTCTGGATTTTTTCTGTAGTAAGCTGAGACATGTGGCTAATGTCCTGGATTGTCTGTCACCTGGAATATATGTTCACAGCAGTGGATTTTAATCATTTTATAGATGTATGACTTGGACGGAAATAGAAACCCTCCATTCTAGCCTCTGTAACTCTGTGTCAGTAAGGCCTAGAATCACTCTGACACTTGGAACAAACACTTGAGAGTGTTTTCTTTCCAGTGGTACCAGGCACATCCCTGAGTGTCAAAGTATATGGGAGCTGTACCAATTTTAATTTGGGTATGACGTTTAGACCAAAAGCTTGAAAATGCAGGTGATACTAAAGAGGTTAAAATGTACTTTCAATAGATTCCTCTGCGTCATTTTAAAAGTGTGAAGACAACATCCTTAGAAACGCCCTAAATGTAAACTGTGTAATTCTGGGGAAGATAAGGATGCATCTCAGAAACTGCTGTGATTCTCATTAGCTCTAAAGAACATTTACTGTATTTCAAGATATTTTTTAAACAGAAAAATCTAGCAAGATTACCTTGTCAATGCTGAGAATGAACGTGAAAGACAGCAGTCCTCCAATTAATGCTGCAAGGCACAGAGCTGTATTTATAAATCCTTGCCTTGCTTCCAACCCATCAGAGCACAGTATGCCAATGAGTTTCTTCCAGAGCATAAACATCCCTATCCCTCCTGACACAGCCCTGAAACTTAACTCCAGCCCCAAAGTCTAACCCCGAAACACATCAGCCCCTCCTGGCTACCCCCGGTACTGCATTTCTTTTCTGGCTATTATGTGCACATTGATAACATGATTTGATTGAACTGTATTCCCCAATTTCTGAGGCAGAACATCAGCTACTCTTCCTGGGGTCCACGCAAAACATGAAACATGACATTTTCAGACCAAACTAAACTATAAAAAATGTTGACATTTTCAGATAAAAAAAAGTCATATCATATAATTTTAAAAGGAGTATAGCTAGTATCGTTTCCTGGCCTATATACATGTACAAACTTCTTTCCATGTATTCTAATAGTAATATGTAGCACACAAATACATACAGAGACACAAAGACACACACACACACACACACACACACACACACACACACACCTCTCCCCCATCAACTGATTTATATATCAAATTCATTCACTTTCATTTTCAACTGCTCATTTATTCTCACTGAAGGGCTTATTTCATATTTCTTGCTGTTTTGTAATGCCTTCATGTGTGTTCATACTGTGATATATTGCCTGTAACACCAACAACCCTGGAACAGTGGCACCATCTGCTGGACTAAATCAGAAAGGGACGTTCTGCAAGAAAGCTCCTCAGGCCAGGACCTGCACAGGTTCATTTTAACTCGCATGTAAACACAGTTTGCCCAGTATTAGGCTGCACAAACTCCATCAACTGTTTGGTGTATACGTATTTGTTAATGTTATCAGTTTGTTGTAACCACGCCAGATGAAAACACATTCCGTTCGGGAGATACAGACGACCTATTTCAGACTTTGTCAGAAAGCAGTACTTTGCTCCATCTGTTTGACGTCTTTGCATCACCCTTCTGTGAAAATAAATCATTGTTAAAATGGATTTAAGTCCTCATAATTAGATGTCAAGGATTCTTCAAACTCTGTGGTCTTATATTTCTGTTGTTATCACATTATTATACAGCGCATAATTTGAATATCAATGTGGTTATTGTTTTTCTGTAAAAACATGTTACATGTTACAACACGTTACTTTCCCCTGAAATATTCAATATTTACTGAAGCCTTTTTTGTAAGATAAATATGTATTTTCAAAGATTTACTGTGGCGTTGCAAATGAGTATGTACATGTGAAATCAGGTCACAGACTGACGTCGGTTAAATAATTATTTTTTTATTCATTAAAACAAACACAGTCGCTACATGATTAATACTTATCAAACTAAAACAAATGTGTATAATAACTCAAGAGGAATTTGTGTAAAAACCCAGAGTACTGACCCCGAATGAGCCACAATGAATCTATTTGTTGTTGAAACTTTAAAACAATTTGCTTTGGTCAATTATTTTGAATTTTGCTCTGCTCACCAACACACATATGTACAACACGTTCGAGCAAAACAAGAAAATTAGTTAAAAAAAAACAAGAAAATTATTAAGGGCGGCCTCTAGCTCTCCCAGTGGGAGCGTTGGCCCCACGTTGCCCGAGTCCTGCAGCGGCCCGGCTTTGAGTTCGACCTGCGGCCCTTTGCTGCGTGTCGTCCCCCATCCCTCTCCCCCAACAATGATTAGCCACTGTCACTGTGATAGGGGGGGGGGAAAGGCCCAAAAAAGAATCTTTAAAATAAAAAAAAAGCAAATTAATCCCTTTGTAGCGTTTTTTGAAGTTTGGATTTGAGCTCAGCCTCAATCAACGACGATCGCCTCTTCTTTTTAAGGACCGTCTTAATTTTCTCTGCCAGGAATTCTGTCCCTCTTGGTCTGAAACCAGGCAGCCAAATTCTGAGGTCCTCCCCAGCCTTTTTTATGGCAGATGCCCTCGCCATCAGGTTCTTGGTGTCTGAAAAACAAGCATCACAAGTTGCTGTAACTAACCACTGTTAATCTCTGTCATGCCACAGCGTGTCAATGCCGCATCTGGGTCAATATCACCATGAGGTGCCTTTGAGACTTCCCCATTTCCCCCCAAAAAAGCTGAGATTTTCCATCGAAGTTCATTTTCATTGTATTGAGTATATGTTATGCTGTTAGAAATGCATATTGGTCAAGCTCCCACACTTTTTTATGAATTAACTGCAAGCAGACAATTTACATGCAAACACAGCAAAATATGTCCACCCTGTCATGGACAATTTCAAAGCAGAATAAATACATTGTAATTACATAGTGATTGTAAAACGTACATTTTCAGAAAACTATTTAGTCACTTTCTCAACCAATATATTTTAGTTAATGGGAAAAGTATTTGGATAATAATGAAATTATGGCAAACTATTTCTAAATAAAATCTAACAAAGATATCTGGTCAAACTTTGAAACAATACTATTTGGCCCTCATTTGTTTATAAAGGAATCACACAAACGATTTTGCTAACTTGCGAAAATAATTTTGTGGTGGACACGTTGTGAAATGTCATTGAATGGCCTCATAAATGCAAGGAACAATGCAAGAAAATGATGTTAAAAAAATGCCTTTTCCCATGTAAGGGGAAATTACCAGTTGAACAGACTGGTTTTGATCCACTCTACCTGCATGCAGCCACTGAATAAAGTGGCTGCATGCAGGTAGAGTGGATCTAAACCCAACCGTCCCATTCTCCTTTTCCTAAAACCAACCGTCCCCTTCTTCCCGCGCGTCACAGAAACGTAAGCCCACCCATGACCATTTCCTTAACCTAACCGCGTCGAAAGTGACGCCGATAGTCCCGACCCAGCGCGTTTAGATAAAGCGCGTTTAGACGCTAAAGGAGACTTTTAGCGTCAGTAACAACGCCAAAGGCACCTGACCGAGCGTCCGTATTTTACGCGACGGGAGTGAGAATCTGTTGGACGTAACGGGGACTGATGTTTTTGAGATTTACTTACCACTTTGCAGCCTCTCTTTAAACATTCTCAGGACCTCCTTCTCCTCCCAGAGGTCGCTGGGGGTCTTAAACCTCTCCTCAGCGGCTGCTGTTGACGTCCAAACTGTGGGACTGGTGGAGGATGTGCTGGGGAGGGGCTCGTGGAACGTGGGGGAGCGCAGCACCGTGTTTTTTTTGTGACTTCATTTTATTCTGGAAGAAAGAAAAAAGAACAACAAACATCCTTAGTTGAATCAGAAATACAGGTAAGAGACAATCATCCCTGGCATTTTTACTCTGTGCTGTGTTTCCAATTCAACTACATATTGTATGTACTATTTGGGAAACATTGGATGTACTATTTATGGTTATACTGTAACTATTAGTTTTCTGTGCCTACACTGAAAAGTGACTTTGTGTCACTTTGCAGTATATTTTCATTAAAAAGTATGACTTTCTTCTTTCAAATGGATTGTTCTAATTGTTCATTTCATAACTATGCTATATTATTCTCACTTCAATATGACTGCTGGAGTGCAGTGTAGGACCACATACGGCAAAATGGAATTGAAATGCATTTTAAGTGCCATTCATATGTAGGACTACATGAGACATTTGGATTTGAGGACCTTTCAAGTCTGTTGCATTAACACAATCTAAAATGAAATGTAATATGACATTAACACATAATAAATACAGAAAAAAATAAAACCCACATGTCACACACACAGACACACACAATTAAACAGACAGACACACATGGACACACACACACTCACAGAGACACACACACACACACACACACACACACACACACACACACATGAATTTAAATTCAATCCTAGCATGCAGTTATTTTCCACAAGAAAAATGGAATTAAATTTAAAGTATTGTTTGTTTGTTTTTTGGTCTTGTGGCAGCTGCAGATCTTTTAATTTTGATATTTAAAATCAAAATCCGTTTACCTTGCAATGCTGAGAGTGAGCTCAATTTCCCCAGTGCAAGCAGGAAGCCACGACTGACACCTGTATTACAACCAATCAGAGCACAATATGCTAATGAGTTTCTTCCAGAGAGATTCCTCACTCATAAACACCACTAACCCTCCTGACACAGCCCTGAAACTTAACTCCAGCCCCAAAGTCTAACCCCGAAACACATGAGCCCCTCCTGGCTACCCCCGGTACTGCATTTCTTTTTGGCTATGATGTGCATGATGATAGCAGGATTTGATTGAACTGTATTCCCCAATGTCTGAGGCAGAACATCAGCTACTCTTCCTGGGGTCCACGCAAAACATGAAACATGACATTTTCAGACCAAACTAAACTATAAAAAATGTTGACATTTTCAGATAAAAAAAGTCATATCATATAATATTAAAAGGAGTATAGCTAGTATCGTTTCCTGGCCTATATACATGTACAAACTTCTTTCCATGTATTCTAATAGTCTGGCTTTGAGTTCGACCTGCGGCCCTTTGCTGTCCCCTTCTTTTCCTAAACCCACCGTCCCTCTTCTTTTCCTAAACCCAACCGTCGCGTTCTTCCCGCACGTCACAGAAACTTAAGCCCACCCACGACCATTTCCTTAACCTAACCGCGTCGAAAGTGACGCCGATAGTCCCGACCCAGCGCGTTTAGACGCTAAAGGAGACTTTTAGCGTCAGTAACAACGCCAAAGGCACCTGACCGAGCGTCCGTATTTTACGCGACGGGAGTGAGAATCTGTTGGACGTAACGGGGACTGATGTTTTTGAGATTTACTTACCACTTTGCAGCCTCTCTTTAAACATTCTCAGGACCTCCTTCTCCTCCCAGAGGTCGCTGGGGGTCTTAAACCTCTCCTCAGCGGCTGCTGTTGACGTCCAAACTGTGGGACTGGTGGAGGATGTGCTGGGGAGGGGCTCGTGGAACGTGGGGGAGCGCAGCACCGTGTTTTTTTTGTGACTTCATTTTATTCTGGAAGAAAGAAAAAAGAACAACAAACATCCTTAGTTGAATCAGAAATACAGGTAAGAGACAATCATCCCTGGCATTTTTACTCTGTGCTGTGTTTCCAATTCAACTACATATTGTATGTACTATTTGGGAAACATTGGATGTACTATTTATGGTTATACTGTAACTATTAGTTTTCTGTGCCTACACTGAAAAGTGACTTTGTGTCACTTTGCAGTATATTTTCATTAAAAAGTATGACTTTCTTCTTTCAAATGGATTGTTCTAATTGTTCATTTCATAACTATGCTATATTATTCTCACTTCAATATGACTGCTGGAGTGCAGTGTAGGACCACATACGGCAAAATGGAATTGAAATGCATTTTAAGTGCCATTCATATGTAGGACTACATGAGACATTTGGATTTGAGGACCTTTCAAGTCTGTTGCATTAACACAATCTAAAATGAAATGTAATATGACATTAACACATAATAAATACAGAAAAAAATAAAACCCACATGTCACACACACAGACACACACAATTAAACAGACAGACACACATGGACACACACACACTCACAGAGACACACACACACACACACACACACACACACACACACACACATGAATTTAAATTCAATCCTAGCATGCAGTTATTTTCCACAAGAAAAATGGAATTAAATTTAAAGTATTGTTTGTTTGTTTTTTGGTCTTGTGGCAGCTGCATATCTTTTAATTTTGATATTTAAAATCAAAATCCGTTTACCTTGCAATGCTGAGAGTGAGCTCAATTTCCCCAGTGCAAGCAGGAAGCCACGACTGACACCTGTATTACAACCAATCAGAGCACAATATGCTAATGAGTTTCTTCCAGAGAGATTCCTCACTCATAAACACCACTAACCCTCCTGACACAGCCCTGAAACTTAACTCCAGCCCCAAAGTCTAACCCCGAAACACATGAGCCCCTCCTGGCTACCCCCGGTACTACATTTCTTTTTTGGCTATGATGTGCATGATGATAGCAGGATTTGATTGAACTGTATTCCCCAATGTCTGAGGCAGAACATCAGCTACTCTTCCTGGGGTCCACGCAAAACATGAAACATGACATTTTCAGACCAAACTAAACTATAAAAAATGTTGACATTTTCAGATAAAAAAAGTCATATCATACAATATTAAAAGGAGTATAGCTAGTATCGTTTCCTGGCCTATATACATGTACAAACTTCTTTCCATGTATTCTAATAGTCTGGCTTTGAGTTCGACCTGCGGCCCTTTGCTGTCCCATTCTTCTTTTCCTAAACCCAACCGTCGCGTTCTTCCCGCACGTCACAGAAACTTAAGCCCACCCACGACCATTTCCTTAACCTAACCGCGTCGAAAGTGACGCCGATAGTCCCGACCCAGCGCGTTTAGACGCTAAAGGAGACTTTTAGCGTCAGTAACAACGCCAAAGGCACCTGACCGAGCGTCCGTATTTTACGCGACGGGAGTGAGAATCTGTTGGACGTAACGGGGACTGATGTTTTTGAGATTTACTTACCACTTTGCAGCCTCTCTTTAAACATTCTCAGGACCTCCTTCTCCTCCCAGAGGTCGCTGGGGGTCTTAAACCTCTCCTCAGCGGCTGCTGTTGACGTCCAAACTGTGGGACTGGTGGAGGATGTGCTGGGGAGGGGCTCGTGGAACGTGGGGGAGCGCAGCACCGTGTTTTTTTTGTGACTTCATTTTATTCTGGAAGAAAGAAAAAAGAACAACAAACATCCTTAGTTGAATCAGAAATACAGGTAAGAGACAATCATCCCTGGCATTTTTACTCTGTGCTGTGTTTCCAATTCAACTACATATTGTATGTACTATTTGGGAAACATTGGATGTACTATTTATGGTTATACTGTAACTATTAGTTTTCTGTGCCTACACTGAAAAGTGACTTTGTGTCACTTTGCAGTATATTTTCATTAAAAAGTATGACTTTCTTCTTTCAAATGGATTGTTCTAATTGTTCATTTCATAACTATGCTATATTATTCTCACTTCAATATGACTGCTGGAGTGCAGTGTAGGACCACATACGGCAAAATGGAATTGAAATGCATTTTAAGTGCCATTCATATGTAGGACTACATGAGACATTTGGATTTGAGGACCTTTCAAGTCTGTTGCATTAACACAATCTAAAATGAAATGTAATATGACATTAACACATAATAAATACAGAAAAAAATAAAACCCACATGTCACACACACAGACACACACAATTAAACAGACAGACACACATGGACACACACACACTCACAGAGACACACACACACACACACACACACACACACACACACACACACACATGAATTTAAATTCAATCCTAGCATGCAGTTATTTTCCACAAGAAAAATGGAATTAAATTTAAAGTATTGTTTGTTTGTTTTTTGGTCTTGTGGCAGCTGCAGATCTTTTAATTTTGATATTTAAAATCAAAATCCGTTTACCTTGCAATGCTGAGAGTGAGCTCAATTTCCCCAGTGCAAGCAGGAAGCCACGACTGACACCTGTATTACAACCAATCAGAGCACAATATGCTAATGAGTTTCTTCCAGAGAGATTCCTCACTCATAAACACCACTAACCCTCCTGACACAGCCCTGAAACTTAACTCCAGCCCCAAAGTCTAACCCCGAAACACATGAGCCCCTCCTGGCTACCCCCGGTACTACATTTCTTTTTGGCTATGATGTGCATGATGATAGCAGGATTTGATTGAACTGTATTCCCCAATGTCTGAGGCAGAACATCAGCTACTCTTCCTGGGGTCCACGCAAAACATGAAACATGACATTTTCAGACCAAACTAAACTATAAAAAATGTTGACATTTTCAGATAAAAAAAGTCATATCATATAATATTAAAAGGAGTATAGCTAGTATCGTTTCCTGGCCTATATACATGTACAAACTTCTTTCCATGTATTCTAATAGTCTGGCTTTGAGTTCGACCTGCGGCCCTTTGCTGTCCCGTTCTTCTTTTCCTAAACCCAACCGTCCCGTTCTTCCCGCACGTCACAGAAACTTAAGCCCACCCACGACCATTTCCTTAACCTAACCGCGTCGAAAGTGACGCCGATAGTCCCGACCCAGCGCGTTTAGACGCTAAAGGAGACTTTTAGCGTCAGTAACAACGCCAAAGGCACCTGACCGAGCGTCCGTATTTTACGCGACGGGAGTGAGAATCTGTTGGACGTAACGGGGACTGATGTTTTTGAGATTTACTTACCACTTTGCAGCCTCTCTTTAAACATTCTCAGGACCTCCTTCTCCTCCCAGAGGTCGCTGGGGGTCTTAAACCTCTCCTCAGCGGCTGCTGTTGACGTCCAAACTGTGGGACTGGTGGAGGATGTGCTGGGGAGGGGCTCGTGGAACGTGGGGGAGCGCAGCACCGTGTTTTTTTTGTGACTTCATTTTATTCTGGAAGAAAGAAAAAAGAACAACAAACATCCTTAGTTGAATCAGAAATACAGGTAAGAGACAATCATCCCTGGCATTTTTACTCTGTGCTGTGTTTCCAATTCAACTACATATTGTATGTACTATTTGGGAAACATTGGATGTACTATTTATGGTTATACTGTAACTATTAGTTTTCTGTGCCTACACTGAAAAGTGACTTTGTGTCACTTTGCAGTATATTTTCATTAAAAAGTATGACTTTCTTCTTTCAAATGGATTGTTCTAATTGTTCATTTCATAACTATGCTATATTATTCTCACTTCAATATGACTGCTGGAGTGCAGTGTAGGACCACATACGGCAAAATGGAATTGAAATGCATTTTAAGTGCCATTCATATGTAGGACTACATGAGACATTTGGATTTGAGGACCTTTCAAGTCTGTTGCATTAACACAATCTAAAATGAAATGTAATATGACATTAACACATAATAAATACAGAAAAAAATAAAACCCACATGTCACACACACAGACACACACACACGTACACATACACACAGACAGACACACACACACACACACACACAGACACACACAATTAAACAGACAACACACACGGACACACACACAGACACACACACACGTACACATACACACAGACAGACACACACACACACACACAGACACACACAATTAAACAGACAGACACACATGGACACACACACACACACACATGAATTTAAATTCAATCCTAGCATGCCAGTTATTTTCCACAAGAAAAATGGAATTAAATTTAAAGTATTGTTTGTTTGTTTTTTGGTCTTGTGGCAGCTGCAGATCTTTTAATTTTGATATTTAAAATCAAAATCCGTTTACCTTGCAATGCTGAGAGTGAGCTCAATTTCCCCAGTGCAAGCAGGAAGCCACGACTGACACCTGTATTACAACCAATCAGAGCACAATATGCTAATGAGTTTCTTCCAGAGAGATTCCTCACTCATAAACACCACTAACCCTCCTGACACAGCCCTGAAACTTAACTCCAGCCCCAAAGTCTAACCCCGAAACACATGAGCCCCTCCTGGCTACCCCCGGTACTGCATTTCTTTTTGGCTATGATGTGCATGATGATAGCAGGATTTGATTGAACTGTATTCCCCAATGTCTGAGGCAGAACATCAGCTACTCTTCCTGGGGTCCACGCAAAACATGAAACATGACATTTTCAGACCAAACTAAACTATAAAAAATGTTGACATTTTCAGATAAAAAAAGTCATATCATATAATATTAAAAGGAGTATAGCTAGTATCGTTTCCTGGCCTATATACATGTACAAACTTCTTTCCATGTATTCTAATAGTCTGGCTTTGAGTTCGACCTGCGGCCCTTTGCTGTCCCGTTCTTCTTTTCCTAAACCCAACCGTCCCATTCTTCTTTTCCTAAACCCAACCGTCCCGTTCTTCCCGCACGTCACAGAAACTTAAGCCCACCCACGACCATTTCCTTAACCTAACCGCGTCGAAAGTGACGCCGATAGTCCCGACCCAGCGCGTTTAGACGCTAAAGGAGACTTTTAGCGTCAGTAACAACGCCAAAGGCACCTGACCGAGCGTCCGTATTTTACGCGACGGGAGTGAGAATCTGTTGGACGTAACGGGGACTGATGTTTTTGAGATTTACTTACCACTTTGCAGCCTCTCTTTAAACATTCTCAGGACCTCCTTCTCCTCCCAGAGGTCGCTGGGGGTCTTAAACCTCTCCTCAGCGGCTGCTGTTGACGTCCAAACTGTGGGACTGGTGGAGGATGTGCTGGGGAGGGGCTCGTGGAACGTGGGGGAGCGCAGCACCGTGTTTTTTTTGTGACTTCATTTTATTCTGGAAGAAAGAAAAAAGAACAACAAAACATCCTTAGTTGAATCAGAAATACAGGTAAGAGACAATCATCCCTGGCATTTTTACTCTGTGCTGTGTTTCCAATTCAACTACATATTGTATGTACTATTTGGGAAACATTGGATGTACTATTTATGGTTATACTGTAACTATTAGTTTTCTGTGCCTACACTGAAAAGTGACTTTGTGTCACTTTGCAGTATATTTTCATTAAAAAGTATGACTTTCTTCTTTCAAATGGATTGTTCTAATTGTTCATTTCATAACTATGCTATATTATTCTCACTTCAATATGACTGCTGGAGTGCAGTGTAGGACCACATACGGCAACATGGAATTGAAATGCATTTTAAGTGCCATTCATATGTAGGACTACATGAGACATTTGGATTTGAGGACCTTTCAAGTCTGTTGCATTAACACAATCTAAAATGAAATGTAATATGACATTAACACATAATAAATACAGAAAAAAATAAAACCCACATGTCACACACACAGACACACACACACGTACACATACACACAGACAGACACACACACACACACACACACAGACACACACAATTAAACAGACAGACACACACGGACACACACAGACACACACACATACACATACACCAGACGACACACACACACACACACACACACACAATAAACAGACAGACACACATGGACACACACACACACACATGAATTTAAATTCAATCCTAGCATGCCAGTTATTTTCCACAAGAAAAATGGAATTAAATTTAAAGTATTGTTTGTTTGTTTTTTGGTCTTGTGGCAGCTGCAGATCTTTTAATTTTGATATTTAAAATCAAAATCCGTTTACCTTGCAATGCTGAGAGTGAGCTCAATTTCCCCAGTGCAAGCAGGAAGCCACGACTGACACCTGTATTACAACCAATCAGAGCACAATATGCTAATGAGTTTCTTCCAGAGAGATTCCTCACTCATAAACACCACTAACCCTCCTGACACAGCCCTGAAACTTAACTCCAGCCCCAAAGTCTAACCCCGAAACACATGAGCCCCTCCTGGCTACCCCCGGTACTGCATTTCTTTTTTGGCTATGATGTGCATGATGATAGCAGGATTTGATTGAACTGTATTCCCCAATGTCTGAGGCAGAACATCAGCTACTCTTCCTGGGGTCCACGCAAAACATGAAACATGACATTTTCAGACCAAACTAAACTATAAAAAATGTTGACATTTTCAGATAAAAAAAGTCATATCATATAATATTAAAAGGAGTATAGCTAGTATCGTTTCCTGGCCTATATACATGTACAAACTTCTTTCCATGTATTCTAATAGTCTGGCTTTGAGTTCGACCTGCGGCCCTTTGCTGTCCCATTCTTCTTTTCCTAAACCCAACCGTCGCGTTCTTCCCGCACGTCACAGAAACTTAAGCCCACCCACGACCATTTCCTTAACCTAACCGCGTCGAAAGTGACGCCGATAGTCCCGACCCAGCGCGTTTAGACGCTAAAGGAGACTTTTAGCGTCAGTAACAACGCCAAAGGCACCTGACCGAGCGTCCGTATTTTACGCGACGGGAGTGAGAATCTGTTGGACGTAACGGGGACTGATGTTTTTGAGATTTACTTACCACTTTGCAGCCTCTCTTTAAACATTCTCAGGACCTCCTTCTCCTCCCAGAGGTCGCTGGGGGTCTTAAACCTCTCCTCAGCGGCTGCTGTTGACGTCCAAACTGTGGGACTGGTGGAGGATGTGCTGGGGAGGGGCTCGTGGAACGTGGGGGAGCGCAGCACCGTGTTTTTTTTGTGACTTCATTTTATTCTGGAAGAAAGAAAAAGAACAACAAAACATCCTTAGTTGAATCAGAAATACAGGTAAGAGACAATCATCCCTGGCATTTTTACTCTGTGCTGTGTTTCCAATTCAACTACATATTGTATGTACTATTTGGGAAACATTGGATGTACTATTTATGGTTATACTGTAACTATTAGTTTTCTGTGCCTACACTGAAAAGTGACTTTGTGTCACTTTGCAGTATATTTTCATTAAAAAGTATGACTTTCTTCTTTCAAATGGATTGTTCTAATTGTTCATTTCATAACTATGCTATATTATTCTCACTTCAATATGACTGCTGGAGTGCAGTGTAGGACCACATACGGCAAAATGGAATTGAAATGCATTTTAAGTGCCATTCATATGTAGGACTACATGAGACATTTGGATTTGAGGACCTTTCAAGTCTGTTGCATTAACACAATCTAAAATGAAATGTAATATGACATTAACACATAATAAATACAGAAAAAAATAAAACCCACATGTCACACACACAGACACACACAATTAAACAGACAGACACACATGGACACACACACACTCACAGAGACACACACACACACACACACACACACACACACACACACACACATGAATTTAAATTCAATCCTAGCATGCAGTTATTTTCCACAAGAAAAATGGAATTAAATTTAAAGTATTGTTTGTTTGTTTTTTGGTCTTGTGGCAGCTGCATATCTTTTAATTTTGATATTTAAAATCAAAATCCGTTTACCTTGCAATGCTGAGAGTGAGCTCAATTTCCCCAGTGCAAGCAGGAAGCCACGACTGACACCTGTATTACAACCAATCAGAGCACAATATGCTAATGAGTTTCTTCCAGAGAGATTCCTCACTCATAAACACCACTAACCCTCCTGACACAGCCCTGAAACTTAACTCCAGCCCCAAAGTCTAACCCCGAAACACATGAGCCCCTCCTGGCTACCCCCGGTACTACATTTCTTTTTGGCTATGATGTGCATGATGATAGCAGGATTTGATTGAACTGTATTCCCCAATGTCTGAGGCAGAACATCAGCTACTCTTCCTGGGGTCCACGCAAAACATGAAACATGACATTTTCAGACCAAACTAAACTATAAAAAATGTTGACATTTTCAGATAAAAAAAGTCATATCATATAATATTAAAAGGAGTATAGCTAGTATCGTTTCCTGGCCTATATACATGTACAAACTTCTTTCCATGTATTCTAATAGTCTGGCTTTGAGTTCGACCTGCGGCCCTTTGCTGTCCCATTCTTCTTTTCCTAAACCCAACCGTCGCGTTCTTCCCGCACGTCACAGAAACTTAAGCCCACCCACGACCATTTCCTTAACCTAACCGCGTCGAAAGTGACGCCGATAGTCCCGACCCAGCGCGTTTAGACGCTAAAGGAGACTTTTAGCGTCAGTAACAACGCCAAAGGCACCTGACCGAGCGTCCGTATTTTACGCGACGGGAGTGAGAATCTGTTGGACGTAACGGGGACTGATGTTTTTGAGATTTACTTACCACTTTGCAGCCTCTCTTTAAACATTCTCAGGACCTCCTTCTCCTCCCAGAGGTCGCTGGGGGTCTTAAACCTCTCCTCAGCGGCTGCTGTTGACGTCCAAACTGTGGGACTGGTGGAGGATGTGCTGGGGAGGGGCTCGTGGAACGTGGGGGAGCGCAGCACCGTGTTTTTTTTGTGACTTCATTTTATTCTGGAAGAAAGAAAAAAGAACAACAAAACATCCTTAGTTGAATCAGAAATACAGGTAAGAGACAATCATCCCTGGCATTTTTACTCTGTGCTGTGTTTCCAATTCAACTACATATTGTATGTACTATTTGGGAAACATTGGATGTACTATTTATGGTTATACTGTAACTATTAGTTTTCTGTGCCTACACTGAAAAGTGACTTTGTGTCACTTTGCAGTATATTTTCATTAAAAAGTATGACTTTCTTCTTTCAAATGGATTGTTCTAATTGTTCATTTCATAACTATGCTATATTATTCTCACTTCAATATGACTGCTGGAGTGCAGTGTAGGACCACATACGGCAAAATGGAATTGAAATGCATTTTAAGTGCCATTCATATGTAGGACTACATGAGACATTTGGATTTGAGGACCTTTCAAGTCTGTTGCATTAACACAATCTAAAATGAAATGTAATATGACATTAACACATAATAAATACAGAAAAAAATAAAACCCACATGTCACACACACAGACACACACAATTAAACAGACAGACACACATGGACACACACACACTCACAGAGACACACACACACACACACACACACACACACATGAATTTAAATTCAATCCTAGCATGCAGTTATTTTCCACAAGAAAAATGGAATTAAATTTAAAGTATTGTTTGTTTGTTTTTTGGTCTTGTGGCAGCTGCATATCTTTTAATTTTGATATTTAAAATCAAAATCCGTTTACCTTGCAATGCTGAGAGTGAGCTCAATTTCCCCAGTGCAAGCAGGAAGCCACGACTGACACCTGTATTACAACCAATCAGAGCACAATATGCTAATGAGTTTCTTCCAGAGAGATTCCTCACTCATAAACACCACTAACCCTCCTGACACAGCCCTGAAACTTAACTCCAGCCCCAAAGTCTAACCCCGAAACACATGAGCCCCTCCTGGCTACCCCCGGTACTACATTTCTTTTTTGGCTATGATGTGCATGATGATAGCAGGATTTGATTGAACTGTATTCCCCAATGTCTGAGGCAGAACATCAGCTACTCTTCCTGGGGTCCACGCAAAACATGAAACATGACATTTTCAGACCAAACTAAACTATAAAAAATGTTGACATTTTCAGATAAAAAAAGTCATATCATACAATATTAAAAGGAGTATAGCTAGTATCGTTTCCTGGCCTATATACATGTACAAACTTCTTTCCATGTATTCTAATAGTCTGGCTTTGAGTTCGACCTGCGGCCCTTTGCTGTCCCATTCTTCTTTTCCTAAACCCAACCGTCGCGTTCTTCCCGCACGTCACAGAAACTTAAGCCCACCCACGACCATTTCCTTAACCTAACCGCGTCGAAAGTGACGCCGATAGTCCCGACCCAGCGCGTTTAGACGCTAAAGGAGACTTTTAGCGTCAGTAACAACGCCAAAGGCACCTGACCGAGCGTCCGTATTTTACGCGACGGGAGTGAGAATCTGTTGGACGTAACGGGGACTGATGTTTTTGAGATTTACTTACCACTTTGCAGCCTCTCTTTAAACATTCTCAGGACCTCCTTCTCCTCCCAGAGGTCGCTGGGGGTCTTAAACCTCTCCTCAGCGGCTGCTGTTGACGTCCAAACTGTGGGACTGGTGGAGGATGTGCTGGGGAGGGGCTCGTGGAACGTGGGGGAGCGCAGCACCGTGTTTTTTTTGTGACTTCATTTTATTCTGGAAGAAAGAAAAAAGAACAAAAAACATCCTTAGTTGAATCAGAAATACAGGTAAGAGACAATCATCCCTGGCATTTTTACTCTGTGCTGTGTTTCCAATTCAACTACATATTGTATGTACTATTTGGGAAACATTGGATGTACTATTTATGGTTATACTGTAACTATTAGTTTTCTGTGCCTACACTGAAAAGTGACTTTGTGTCACTTTGCAGTATATTTTCATTAAAAAGTATGACTTTCTTCTTTCAAATGGATTGTTCTAATTGTTCATTTCATAACTATGCTATATTATTCTCACTTCAATATGACTGCTGGAGTGCAGTGTAGGACCACATACGGCAAAATGGAATTGAAATGCATTTTAAGTGCCATTCATATGTAGGACTACATGAGACATTTGGATTTGAGGACCTTTCAAGTCTGTTGCATTAACACAATCTAAAATGAAATGTAATATGACATTAACACATAATAAATACAGAAAAAAATAAAACCCACATGTCACACACACAGACACACACAATTAAACAGACAGACAAACATGGACACACACACACTCACAGAGACACACACACACACACACACACACACACACACACACACGAATTTAAATTCAATCCTAGCATGCAGTTATTTTCCACAAGAAAAATGGAATTAAATTTAAAGTATTGTTTGTTTGTTTTTTGGTCTTGTGGCAGCTGCATATCTTTTAATTTTGATATTTAAAATCAAAATCCGTTTACCTTGCAATGCTGAGAGTGAGCTCAATTTCCCCAGTGCAAGCAGGAAGCCACGACTGACACCTGTATTACAACCAATCAGAGCACAATATGCTAATGAGTTTCTTCCAGAGAGATTCCTCATTCATAAACATCCTTATCCCTCCTGACACAGCCCTGAAACTTAACTCCAGCCCCAAAAACTAACCCCGAAACACATGAGCCCCCCCGTGGCTACCCCCGGTACTGCATTTGCCTGTGACAGACAGACGAAAGATCAGACAGCCGTGTAACTGATGTATGTAGTATCGTATGTGTTCATGGTTATAGCTGTGAGTTTTGTCTGCCTACACATAACAATAAACAATAAGCCTGTCTTGCAAATGAAATCAAGCCAGTGTCTGTTTTTTTGTTTTTTTTCTCCTGTTAGCAGGTTATTTTGTGAACTTAAAATGTACTTTCAATAGATTCCTCTGTGTCATTTTAAAAGTGTGAAGACAACATCCTTAGAAACGCCCTAAATGTAAACTGTGTAATTCTGGGGAAGATAAGGATGCATCTCAGAAACTGCTGTGATTCTCATTAGCTCTAAAGAACATTTACTGTATTTCAAGATATTTTTTAAACAGAAAAATCTAGCAAGATTACCTTGTCAATGCTGAGAATGAACGTGAAAGACAGCAGTCCTCCAATTAATGCTGCAAGGCACAGAGCTGTATTTATAAATCCTTGCCTTGCTTCCAACCCATCAGAGCACAGTATGCCAATGAGTTTCTTCCAGAGCATAAACATCCCTATCCCTCCTGACACAGCCCTGAAACTTAACTCCAGCCCCAAAGTCTAACCCCGAAACACATCAGCCCCTCCTGGCTACCCCCGGTACTGCATTTCTTTTCTGGCTATTATGTGCACATTGATAACATGATTTGATTGAACTGTATTCCACAATGTCTGAGGCAGAACATCAGCTACTCTTCCTGGGGTCCACGCACAACATGAAACATGACATTTTCAGACCAAACTAAACTATAAAAAATGTTGACATTTTCAGATAAAAAAAAGTCATATCATATAATATTAAAAGGAGTATAGCTAGTATCGTTTCCTGGCCTATATACATGTACAAACTTCTTTCCATGTATTCTAATAGTCTGGCTTTGAGTTCGACCTGCGGCCCTTTGCTGTCCCGTTCTTCTTTTCCTAAACCCAACCGTCCCATTCTTCTTTTCCTAAACCCAACCGTCCCCTTCTTCCCGCGCGTCACAGAAACTTAAGCCCACCCACGACCATTTCCTTAACCTAACCGCGTCGAAAGTGACGCCGATAGTCCCGACCCAGCGCGTTTAGACGCTAAAGGAGACTTTTAGCGTCAGTAACAACGCCAAAGGCACCTGACCGAGCGTCCGTATTTTACGCGACGGGAGTGAGAATCTGTTGGACGTAACGGGGACTGATGTTTTTGAGATTTACTTACCACTTTGCAGCCTCTCTTTAAACATTCTCAGGACCTCCTTCTCCTCCCAGAGGTCGCTGGGGGTCTTAAACCTCTCCTCAGCGGCTGCTGTTGACGTCCAAACTGTGGGACTGGTGGAGGATGTGCTGGGGAGGGGCTCGTGGAACGTGGGGGAGCGCAGCACCGTGTTTTTTTTGTGACTTCATTTTATTCTGGAAGAAAGAAAAAAGAACAACAAACATCCTTAGTTGAATCAGAAATACAGGTAAGAGACAATCATCCCTGGCATTTTTACTCTGTGCTGTGTTTCCAATTCAACTACATATTGTATGTACTATTTGGGAAACATTGGATGTACTATTTATGGTTATACTGTAACTATTAGTTTTCTGTGCCTACACTGAAAAGTGACTTTGTGTCACTTTGCAGTATATTTTCATTAAAAAGTATGACTTTCTTCTTTCAAATGGATTGTTCTAATTGTTCATTTCATAACTATGCTATATTATTCTCACTTCAATATGACTGCTGGAGTGCAGTGTAGGACCACATACGGCAAAATGGAATTGAAATGCATTTTAAGTGCCATTCATATGTAGGACTACATGAGACATTTGGATTTGAGGACCTTTCAAGTCTGTTGCATTAACACAATCTAAAATGAAATGTAATATGACATTAACACATAATAAATACAGAAAAAAATAAAACCCACATGTCACACACACAGACACACACAATTAAACAGACAGACACACATGGACACACACACACTCACAGAGACACACACACACACACACACACACACACACACACACACACATGAATTTAAATTCAATCCTAGCATGCAGTTATTTTCCACAAGAAAAATGGAATTAAATTTAAAGTATTGTTTGTTTGTTTTTTGGTCTTGTGGCAGCTGCATATCTTTTAATTTTGATATTTAAAATCAAAATCCGTTTACCTTGCAATGCTGAGAGTGAGCTCAATTTCCCCAGTGCAAGCAGGAAGCCACGACTGACACCTGTATTACAACCAATCAGAGCACAATATGCTAATGAGTTTCTTCCAGAGAGATTCCTCACTCATAAACACCACTAACCCTCCTGACACAGCCCTGAAACTTAACTCCAGCCCCAAAGTCTAACCCCGAAACACATGAGCCCCTCCTGGCTACCCCCGGTACTACATTTCTTTTTTGGCTATGATGTGCATGATGATAGCAGGATTTGATTGAACTGTATTCCCCAATGTCTGAGGCAGAACATCAGCTACTCTTCCTGGGGTCCACGCAAAACATGAAACATGACATTTTCAGACCAAACTAAACTATAAAAAATGTTGACATTTTCAGATAAAAAAAGTCATATCATACAATATTAAAAGGAGTATAGCTAGTATCGTTTCCTGGCCTATATACATGTACAAACTTCTTTCCATGTATTCTAATAGTCTGGCTTTGAGTTCGACCTGCGGCCCTTTGCTGTCCCATTCTTCTTTTCCTAAACCCAACCGTCGCGTTCTTCCCGCACGTCACAGAAACTTAAGCCCACCCACGACCATTTCCTTAACCTAACCGCGTCGAAAGTGACGCCGATAGTCCCGACCCAGCGCGTTTAGACGCTAAAGGAGACTTTTAGCGTCAGTAACAACGCCAAAGGCACCTGACCGAGCGTCCGTATTTTACGCGACGGGAGTGAGAATCTGTTGGACGTAACGGGGACTGATGTTTTTGAGATTTACTTACCACTTTGCAGCCTCTCTTTAAACATTCTCAGGACCTCCTTCTCCTCCCAGAGGTCGCTGGGGGTCTTAAACCTCTCCTCAGCGGCTGCTGTTGACGTCCAAACTGTGGGACTGGTGGAGGATGTGCTGGGGAGGGGCTCGTGGAACGTGGGGGAGCGCAGCACCGTGTTTTTTTTGTGACTTCATTTTATTCTGGAAGAAAGAAAAAAGAACAACAAACATCCTTAGTTGAATCAGAAATACAGGTAAGAGACAATCATCCCTGGCATTTTTACTCTGTGCTGTGTTTCCAATTCAACTACATATTGTATGTACTATTTGGGAAACATTGGATGTACTATTTATGGTTATACTGTAACTATTAGTTTTCTGTGCCTACACTGAAAAGTGACTTTGTGTCACTTTGCAGTATATTTTCATTAAAAAGTATGACTTTCTTCTTTCAAATGGATTGTTCTAATTGTTCATTTCATAACTATGCTATATTATTCTCACTTCAATATGACTGCTGGAGTGCAGTGTAGGACCACATACGGCAAAATGGAATTGAAATGCATTTTAAGTGCCATTCATATGTAGGACTACATGAGACATTTGGATTTGAGGACCTTTCAAGTCTGTTGCATTAACACAATCTAAAATGAAATGTAATATGACATTAACACATAATAAATACAGAAAAAAATAAAACCCACATGTCACACACACAGACACACACAATTAAACAGACAGACACACATGGACACACACACACTCACAGAGACACACACACACACACACACACACACACACACACACACATGAATTTAAATTCAATCCTAGCATGCAGTTATTTTCCACAAGAAAAATGGAATTAAATTTAAAGTATTGTTTGTTTGTTTTTTGGTCTTGTGGCAGCTGCAGATCTTTTAATTTTGATATTTAAAATCAAAATCCGTTTACCTTGCAATGCTGAGAGTGAGCTCAATTTCCCCAGTGCAAGCAGGAAGCCACGACTGACACCTGTATTACAACCAATCAGAGCACAATATGCTAATGAGTTTCTTCCAGAGAGATTCCTCACTCATAAACACCACTAACCCTCCTGACACAGCCCTGAAACTTAACTCCAGCCCCAAAGTCTAACCCCGAAACACATGAGCCCCTCCTGGCTACCCCCGGTACTACATTTCTTTTTTGGCTATGATGTGCATGATGATAGCAGGATTTGATTGAACTGTATTCCCCAATGTCTGAGGCAGAACATCAGCTACTCTTCCTGGGGTCCACGCAAAACATGAAACATGACATTTTCAGACCAAACTAAACTATAAAAAATGTTGACATTTTCAGATAAAAAAAGTCATATCATATAATATTAAAAGGAGTATAGCTAGTATCGTTTCCTGGCCTATATACATGTACAAACTTCTTTCCATGTATTCTAATAGTCTGGCTTTGAGTTCGACCTGCGGCCCTTTGCTGTCCCATTCTTCTTTTCCTAAACCCAACCGTCCCGTTCTTCCCGCACGTCACAGAAACTTAAGCCCACCCACGACCATTTCCTTAACCTAACCGCGTCGAAAGTGACGCCGATAGTCCCGACCCAGCGCGTTTAGACGCTAAAGGAGACTTTTAGCGTCAGTAACAACGCCAAAGGCACCTGACCGAGCGTCCGTATTTTACGCGACGGGAGTGAGAATCTGTTGGACGTAACGGGGACTGATGTTTTTGAGATTTACTTACCACTTTGCAGCCTCTCTTTAAACATTCTCAGGACCTCCTTCTCCTCCCAGAGGTCGCTGGGGGTCTTAAACCTCTCCTCAGCGGCTGCTGTTGACGTCCAAACTGTGGGACTGGTGGAGGATGTGCTGGGGAGGGGCTCGTGGAACGTGGGGGAGCGCAGCACCGTGTTTTTTTTGTGACTTCATTTTATTCTGGAAGAAAGAAAAAAGAACAACAAACATCCTTAGTTGAATCAGAAATACAGGTAAGAGACAATCATCCCTGGCATTTTTACTCTGTGCTGTGTTTCCAATTCAACTACATATTGTATGTACTATTTGGGAAACATTGGATGTACTATTTATGGTTATACTGTAACTATTAGTTTTCTGTGCCTACACTGAAAAGTGACTTTGTGTCACTTTGCAGTATATTTTCATTAAAAAGTATGACTTTCTTCTTTCAAATGGATTGTTCTAATTGTTCATTTCATAACTATGCTATATTATTCTCACTTCAATATGACTGCTGGAGTGCAGTGTAGGACCACATACGGCAAAATGGAATTGAAATGCATTTTAAGTGCCATTCATATGTAGGACTACATGAGACATTTGGATTTGAGGACCTTTCAAGTCTGTTGCATTAACACAATCTAAAATGAAATGTAATATGACATTAACACATAATAAATACAGAAAAAAATAAAACCCACATGTCACACACACAGACACACACAATTAAACAGACAGACACACATGGACACACACACACTCACAGAGACACACACACACACACACACACACCACACACACACACACACACATGAATTTAAATTCAATCCTAGCATGCAGTTATTTTCCACAAGAAAAATGGAATTAAATTTAAAGTATTGTTTGTTTGTTTTTTGGTCTTGTGGCAGCTGCATATCTTTTAATTTTGATATTTAAAATCAAAATCCGTTTACCTTGCAATGCTGAGAGTGAGCTCAATTTCCCCAGTGCAAGCAGGAAGCCACGACTGACACCTGTATTACAACCAATCAGAGCACAATATGCTAATGAGTTTCTTCCAGAGAGATTCCTCACTCATAAACACCACTAACCCTCCTGACACAGCCCTGAAACTTAACTCCAGCCCCAAAGTCTAACCCCGAAACACATGAGCCCCTCCTGGCTACCCCCGGTACTACATTTCTTTTTTGGCTATGATGTGCATGATGATAGCAGGATTTGATTGAACTGTATTCCCCAATGTCTGAGGCAGAACATCAGCTACTCTTCCTGGGGTCCACGCAAAACATGAAACATGACATTTTCAGACCAAACTAAACTATAAAAAATGTTGACATTTTCAGATAAAAAAAGTCATATCATATAATATTAAAAGGAGTATAGCTAGTATCGTTTCCTGGCCTATATACATGTACAAACTTCTTTCCATGTATTCTAATAGTCTGGCTTTGAGTTCGACCTGCGGCCCTTTGCTGTCCCATTCTTCTTTTCCTAAACCCAACCGTCGCGTTCTTCCCGCACGTCACAGAAACTTAAGCCCACCCACGACCATTTCCTTAACCTAACCGCGTCGAAAGTGACGCCGATAGTCCCGACCCAGCGCGTTTAGACGCTAAAGGAGACTTTTAGCGTCAGTAACAACGCCAAAGGCACCTGACCGAGCGTCCGTATTTTACGCGACGGGAGTGAGAATCTGTTGGACGTAACGGGGACTGATGTTTTTGAGATTTACTTACCACTTTGCAGCCTCTCTTTAAACATTCTCAGGACCTCCTTCTCCTCCCAGAGGTCGCTGGGGGTCTTAAACCTCTCCTCAGCGGCTGCTGTTGACGTCCAAACTGTGGGACTGGTGGAGGATGTGCTGGGGAGGGGCTCGTGGAACGTGGGGGAGCGCAGCACCGTGTTTTTTTTGTGACTTCATTTTATTCTGGAAGAAAGAAAAAAGAACAACAAACATCCTTAGTTGAATCAGAAATACAGGTAAGAGACAATCATCCCTGGCATTTTTACTCTGTGCTGTGTTTCCAATTCAACTACATATTGTATGTACTATTTGGGAAACATTGGATGTACTATTTATGGTTATACTGTAACTATTAGTTTTCTGTGCCTACACTGAAAAGTGACTTTGTGTCACTTTGCAGTATATTTTCATTAAAAAGTATGACTTTCTTCTTTCAAATGGATTGTTCTAATTGTTCATTTCATAACTATGCTATATTATTCTCACTTCAATATGACTGCTGGAGTGCAGTGTAGGACCACATACGGCAAAATGGAATTGAAATGCATTTTAAGTGCCATTCATATGTAGGACTACATGAGACATTTGGATTTGAGGACCTTTCAAGTCTGTTGCATTAACACAATCTAAAATGAAATGTAATATGACATTAACACATAATAAATACAGAAAAAAATAAAACCCACATGTCACACACACAGACACACACAATTAAACAGACAGACACACATGGACACACACACACTCACAGAGACACACACACACACACACACACACACACACACACACACATGAATTTAAATTCAATCCTAGCATGCAGTTATTTTCCACAAGAAAAATGGAATTAAATTTAAAGTATTGTTTGTTTGTTTTTTGGTCTTGTGGCAGCTGCATATCTTTTAATTTTGATATTTAAAATCAAAATCCGTTTACCTTGCAATGCTGAGAGTGAGCTCAATTTCCCCAGTGCAAGCAGGAAGCCACGACTGACACCTGTATTACAACCAATCAGAGCACAATATGCTAATGAGTTTCTTCCAGAGAGATTCCTCATTCATAAACATCCTTATCCCTCCTGACACAGCCCTGAAACTTAACTCCAGCCCCAAAAACTAACCCCGAAACACATGAGCCCCACACCCCCCCCTGGCTACCCCCGGTACTGCATTTGCCTGTGACAGACAGACGAAAGATCAGACAGCCGTGTAACTGATGTATGTAGTATCGTATGTGTTCATGGTTATAGCTGTGAGTTTTGTCTGCCTACACATAACAATAAACAATAAGCCTGTCTTGCAAATGAAATCAAGCCAGTGTCTGTTTTTTTGTTTTTTTTCTCCTGTTAGCAGGTTATTTTGTGAACTTAAAATGTACTTTCAATAGATTCCTCTGTGTCATTTTAAAAGTGTGAAGACAACATCCTTAGAAACGCCCTAAATGTAAACTGTGTAATTCTGGGGAAGATAAGGATGCATCTCAGAAACTGCTGTGATTCTCATTAGCTCTAAAGAACATTTACTGTATTTCAAGATATTTTTTAAACAGAAAAATCTAGCAAGATTACCTTGTCAATGCTGAGAATGAACGTGAAAGACAGCAGTCCTCCAATTAATGCTGCAAGGCACAGAGCTGTATTTATAAATCCTTGCCTTGCTTCCAACCCATCAGAGCACAGTATGCCAATGAGTTTCTTCCAGAGCATAAACATCCCTATCCCTCCTGACACAGCCCTGAAACTTAACTCCAGCCCCAAAGTCTAACCCCGAAACACATGAGCCCCACACCCCCCCCGTGGCTACCCCCGGTACTGCATTTGCCTGTGACAGACAGACGAAAGATCAGACAGCCGTGTAACTGATGTATGTAGTATCGTATGTGTTCATGGTTATAGCTGTGAGTTTTGTCTGCCTACACATAACAATAAACAATAAGCCTGTCTTGCAAATGAAATCAAGCCAGTGTCTGTTTTTTTGTTTTTTTTCTCCTGTTAGCAGGTTATTTTGTGAACTTAAAATGTACTTTCAATAGATTCCTCTGTGTCATTTTAAAAGTGTGAAGACAACATCCTTAGAAACGCCCTAAATGTAAACTGTGTAATTCTGGGGAAGATAAGGATGCATCTCAGAAACTGCTGTGATTCTCATTAGCTCTAAAGAACATTTACTGTATTTCAAGATATTTTTTAAACAGAAAAATCTAGCAAGATTACCTTGTCAATGCTGAGAATGAACGTGAAAGACAGCAGTCCTCCAATTAATGCTGCAAGGCACAGAGCTGTATTTATAAATCCTTGCCTTGCTTCCAACCCATCAGAGCACAGTATGCCAATGAGTTTCTTCCAGAGCATAAACATCCCTATCCCTCCTGACACAGCCCTGAAACTTAACTCCAGCCCCAAAGTCTAACCCCGAAACACATCAGCCCCTCCTGGCTACCCCCGGTACTGCATTTCTTTTCTGGCTATGATGTGCATGATGATAGCAGGATTTGATTGAACTGTATTCCCCAATGTCTGAGGCAGAACATCAGCTACTCTTCCTGGGGTCCACGCAAAACATGAAACATGACATTTTCAGACCAAACTAAACTATAAAAAATGTTGACATTTTCAGATAAAAAAAAGTCATATCATATAATATTAAAAGGAGTATAGCTAGTATCGTTTCCTGGCCTATATACATGTACAAACTTCTTTCCATGTATTCTAATAGTCTGGCTTTGAGTTCGACCTGCGGCCCTTTGCTGTCCCGTTCTTCTTTTCCTAAACCCAANGTGGCTTCCTGCTTGCACTGGGGAAATTGAGCTCACTCTCAGCATTGCAAGGTAAACGGATTTTGATTTTAAATATCAAAATTAAAAGATATGCAGCTGCCACAAGACCAAAAAACAAACAAACAATACTTTAAATTTAATTCCATTTTTCTTGTGGAAAATAACTGCATGCTAGGATTGAATTTAAATTCATGTGTGTGTGTGTGTGTGTGTGTGTGTGTGTGTGTCTCTGTGAGTGTGTGTGTGTCCATGTGTGTCTGTCTGTTTAATTGTGTGTGTCTGTGTGTGTGACATGTGGGTTTTATTTTTTCTGTATTTATTATGTGTTAATGTCATATTACATTTCATTTTAGATTGTGTTAATGCAACAGACTTGAAAGGTCCTCAAATCCAAATGTCTCATGTAGTCCTACATATGAATGGCACTTAAAATGCATTTCAATTCCATTTTGCCGTATGTGGTCCTACACTGCACTCCAGCAGTCATATTGAAGTGAGAATATATAGCATAGTTATGAAATGAACAATTAGAACAATCCATTTGAAAGAAGAAAGTCATACTTTTTAATGAAAATATACTGCAAAGTGACACAAAGTCACTTTTCAGTGTAGGCACAGAAAACTAATAGTTACAGTATAACCATAAATAGTACATCCAATGTTTCCCAAATAGTACATACAATATGTAGTTGAATTGAAACACAGCACAGAGTAAAAATGCCAGGGATGATTGTCTCTTACCTGTATTTCTGATTCAACTAAGGATGTTTGTTTGTTCTTTTTTCTTTCTTCCAGAATAAAATGAAGTCACAAAAAAAACACGGTGCTGCGCTCCCCCCACGTTCCACGAGCCCCTCCCCAGCACATCCTCCACCAGTCCCACAGTTTGGACGTCAACAGCAGCCGCTGAGGAGAGGTTTAAGACCCCCAGCGACCTCTGGGAGGAGCAAGGAGGTCCTGAGAGTTTAAAGAGAGGCTGCAAAGTGGTAAGTAAATCTCAAAACATCAGTCCCCGTTACGTCAAACAGATTCTCACTCCCGTCGCGTAAAATACGGACAGTTTCAACAACTTTGTTGGGTTGTTGAAACTGTCCGTATTTTACGCGACGGGAGTGAGATCTGTTGGACGTAACGGGACTGATGTTTTTGAGTTTACGTCCACTTTGCGCCTCTCTTTAACACTCTCAGGACCTCCTTCTCCTCCAGAGGTCGTGGGGGTCTTAAACCTCTCCTCAGCGCTGCTGTTGACGTCAACATGTGGGACTGGTGGAGGATGTGCTGGGATGGGGCTCGCTGGCACGTGGGGGAGCGCAGCACCGGTGTGTGTGACCTTCATTTATTCTGCGAAGAAGAAAAAGACACAACAACATCTGTAGTTGAATCAGAAATACAGTGTAGAGACAATCATCCCTGGCAGTTTTACTCTGTGCTGCGTTTCAATTCACTCCATATTGTATGTACTATTTGGCGAAACAGTGGCTGTACTATTTATGGTTATACTGTAACTACTTAGGTTGCTGTGCTACACTGACAGTGACTTTGTGTCACTTGGACAGCGGTATTATTTCCATAAAGTAGGACTTCTCCTTCAAATGGAGTGTTCTCATGTTGTTCATTTCTACTATGCGATAGTATTCGCACTTCAATAGGACGCTGGAGTGCAGTGCGTAGGACCACATACGGCCAAAATGAGAATTGAAATGCATTTTAAGTGCCATTCATATGTAGGACTACATGAGACATTTGGATTTGAGGACCTTTCAAGTCTGTTGCATTAACACAATCTAAAATGAAATGTAATATGACATAACACTATAAATACAGAAAAAAAATAAAACCCAATTCACACACACAGACACACACAATTAAACAGACAGACACACATGACACACACACACTCACCGAACACACACACACACACACACACACACACACACACACACACACACATGAATTTAAATTCAATCCTTGACACAAAGTCACTTTTCAGTGTAGGCACAGAAAACTAATAGTTACAGTATAACCATAAATAGTATATCCAATGTTTCCCAAATAGTACATACAATATGTAGTTGAATTTGAAACACAGCACAGAGTAAAAATGCCAGGGATGATTGTCTCTTACCTGTATTTCTGATTCAACTAAGGATGTTTTTTGTTCTTTTTTCTTTCTTCCAGAATAAAATGAAGTCACAAAAAAAACACGGTGCTGCGCTCCCCCACGTTCCACGAGCCCCTCCCCAGCACATCCTCCACCAGTCCCACAGTTTGGACGTCAACAGCAGCCGCTGAGGAGAGGTTTAAGACCCCCAGCGACCTCTGGGAGGAGAAGGAGGTCCTGAGAATGTTTAAAGAGAGGCTGCAAAGTGGTAAGTAAATCTCAAAAACATCAGTCCCCGTTACGTCCAACAGATTCTCACTCCCGTCGCGTAAAATACGGACGCTCGGTCAGGTGCCTTTGGCGTTGTTACTGACGCTAAAAGTCTCCTTTAGCGTCTAACGCGCTGGGTCGGGACTATCGGCGTCACTTTCGACGCGGTTAGGTTAAGGAAATGGTCGTGGGTGGGCTTAAGTTTCTGTGACGTGCGGGAAGAACGGGACGGTTGGGTTTAGGAAAAGAAGAATGGGACGGTTGGGTTTAGGAAAAGAAGAACGGGACAGCAAAGGGCCGCAGGTCGAACTCAAAGCCAGACTATTAGAATACATGGAAAGAAGTTTGTACATGTATATAGGCCAGGAAACGATACTAGCTATACTCCTTTTAATATTATATGATATGACTTTTTTTATCTGAAAATGTCAACATTTTTTATAGTTTAGTTTGGTCTGAAAATGTCATGTTTCATGTTTTGCGTGGACCCCAGGAAGAGTAGCTGATGTTCTGCCTCAGACATTGGGGAATACAGTTCAATCAAATCCTGCTATCATCATGCACATCATAGCCAAAAAAGAAATGCAGTACCGGGGGTAGCCAGGAGGGGCTCATGTGTTTCGGGGTTAGACTTTGGGGCTGGAGTTAAGTTTCAGGGCTGTGTCAGGAGGGTTAGTGGTGTTTATGAGTGAGGAATCTCTCTGGAAGAAACTCATTAGCATATTGTGCTCTGATTGGTTGTAATACAGGTGTCAGTCGTGGCTTCCTGCTTGCACTGGGGAAATTGAGCTCACTCTCAGCATTGCAAGGTAAACGGATTTTGATTTTAAATATCAAAATTAAAAGATCTGCAGCTGCCACAAGACCAAAAAACAAACAAACAATACTTTAAATTTAATTCCATTTTTCTTGTGGAAAATAACTGGCATGCTAGGATTGAATTTAAATTCGTGTGTGTGTGTGTGTGTGTCCATGTGTGTCTGTCTGTTTAATTGTGTGTGTCTGTGTGTGTGTGTGTGTGTGTCTGTCTGTGTGTATGTGTACGTGTGTGTGTGTCTGTGTGTGTGTCCGTGTGTGTCTGTCTGTTTAATTGTGTGTGTCTGTGTGTGTGTGTGTGTGTGTGTCTGTCTGTGTGTATGTGTACGTGTGTGTGTGTGTCTGTGTGTGTGACATGTGGGTTTTATTTTTTTCTGTATTTATTGTGTGTTAATGTCATATTACATTTCATTTTAGATTGTGTTAATGCAACAGACTTGAAAGGTCCTCAAATCCAAATGTCTCATGTAGTCCTACATATGAGTGGCACTTAAAATGCATTTCAATTCCGTTTTGCCGTATGTGGTCCTACACTGCACTCCAGCAGTCATATTGAAGTGAGAATAATATAGCATAGTTATGAAATGAACCATTAGAACAATCCATTTGAAAGAAGAAAGTCATACTTTTTAATGAAAATATACTGCAAAGTGACACAAAGTCACTTTTCAGTGTAGGCACAGAGAAAACTAATAGTTACAGTATAACCATAAATAGTACATACAATGTTTCCCAAATAGTACATACAATATGTAGTTGAATTGGAAACACAGCACAGAGTAAAAATGCCAGGGATGATTGTCTCTTACCTGTATTTCTGATTCAACTAAGGATGTTTGTTGTTCTTTTTCTTTCTTCCAGAATAAAATGGAATTGTAATAAATAAATAATACAATATTTAAAAATAATATGGGGGTGTTGGCTGAGATCGAATTAGGCTTGATGATAATATTAATTATGGGGCACTAGTCAGTTCAAATTGAATAAAATGCAGGAAATGAGACCAGACCTGGTAGAATATTACCCCTACGATCATTCAGTCTTGCAATAAGATCCTCAAATGAGGCTGTGTGTCCGTCATTAACTTCAGCCAGTCTATAAAACTAGGCCTTACTTGCATGGGCCCTACATGGGAAAAGGCATTTTTTTAACATCATTTTCTTGCATTGTTCCTTGCATTTATGAGGCCATTCAATGACATTTCACAACGTGTCCACCCTGTTATTTTCATGTTCTATGAAAATAAACAAAATTATTTTCGCAAGTTAGCAAAATCGTTTGTGTGATTCCTTTATAAACAAATGAGGGCCAAATAGTATTGTTTCAAAGTTTGACCAGATATCTTTGTTAGATTTTATTTAGAAAGTGCGACTCTCGCAGATTTTATAGAGAAACAAATAGTTTGCCATAATTTCATTATTATCCAAATGCTTTTCCCATTAACTAAAATATATTGGTTGAGAAAGTGACTAAATAGTTTTCTGAAAATGTACGTTTTACAATCACTGTGTAATTACAATGAATTTATTCTGCTTTGAAATTGTCCATGACAGGGTGGACATATTTTGCTGTGTTTGCATGTAAATTGTCTGCTTGCAGTTAATTCATAAAAAAGTGTGGGAGCTTGACCAATATGCATTTCTAACAGCATAACATATACTCATACAATGAAAACTAACTTGATGGAAAATCTCAGCTTTTTTGGGGGGAAATGGGGAGGTCTCAAAGGCACCTCATGGTGATATTGACCCAGATGCGGCATTGACACGCTGTGGCATGACAGAGATTACCAGTGGTTAGTTACAGCAACTTGTGATGCTTGTTTTTCAGACACCAAGAACCTGATGGCGAGGGCATCTGCCATAAAAAAGGCTGGGGAGGACCTCAGAATTTGGCTGCCTGGTTTCAGACCAAGAGGGACAGCGACCTTGACAGAATTCCTGGCAGAGAAAATTAAGACGGTCCTTAAAAAGAAGAGGAGATCGTCGTTGATTGAGGCTGAGCTCAAATCCAAACTTCAAAAAACACTACACACGGATTAATTTGCTTTTTTTTATGTTCATTTTTATTTTTTTATTTTAAAGATTATTTTTTGGGCCTTTTCTATCACAGTGACAGTGGCTAATTGTTGTTGGACACGCAGCAAAGGGCCGCAGGTCCAACTCAAAGCCGGGCCGCTGCAGGACTCGGGCATCGTGGGGCCAACGCTCCCACTGGGAGAGCTAGAGGCCGCCCTTAATAATTTTCTTGTTTTTTTTTTAACAAATTTTCTTGTTTTGCTCGAACGTGTTGTACATATGTGTGTTGGTGAGCAGAGCAAAATTCAAAATAATTGACCAAAGTAAATTGTTTTAAAGTTTCAACAACAAATAGATTCATTGTGGCTCATTCGGGGTCAGTACTCTGGGTTTTTACACAAATTCCTCTTGAGTTATTATACACATTTGTTTTAGTTTGATAAGTATTAATCATGTAGCGACTGTGTTTGTTTTAATGAATAAAAAAATTATTATTTAACCGACGTCAGTCTGTGACCTGATTTCACATGTACGTACTCATTTGCAACGCCACAGTAAATCTTTGAAAATACATATTTATTCTACAAAAAAAGGCTTCAGTAAATATTGAATATTTCAGGGGAAAGTAACATGTTTTTACAGAAAAACAATAACCACATCAAATTATGCGCTGTATAATAATGTGATAACAACAGACCACAGAGTTTGAAGAATCCTTGACATCTAATTATGAGGACTTAAATCCATTTTAACAATGATTTATTTTCACAGAAGGGTGATGCAAAGATGTCAAACAGATGGAGCAAAGTACTGCTTTCTGACAAAGTCTGAAATTAGGTCGTCTGTATCTCCCAAACGGAATGTGTTTTCATCTGGCGTGGTTACAACAAACTGATAACATTAACAAATACGTATACACCAAACAGTTGATGGAGTTTGTGCAGCCTAATACTGGGCAAACTGTGTTTACATGCGAGTTAAAATGAACCTGTGCAGGTCCTGGCCTGAGGAGCTTTCTTGCAGAACGTCCCTTTCTGATTTAGTCCAGCAGATGGTGCCACTGTTCCACGAAAGTGAATGAATTTGATATATAAATCAGTTGATGGGGGAGAGGTGTGTGTGTGTGTGTGTGTGTGTGTGTGTGTGTGTGTGTGTCTTTGTGTCTCTGTATGTATTTGTGTGCTAACCATTACTATTAGAATACATGGAAAGAAGTTTGTACATGTATATAGGCCAGGAAACGATACTAGCTATAGGCCTACTCCTTCTATGATATGACTTTTTTTATCTGAAAATGTCAACATTTTTTATAGTTTAGTTTGGTCTGAAAATGTCATGTTTCATCTTGTGCGTGGACCCCAGGAAGAGTGGCTGATGTTCTGCCTCAGAAATTGGGGAATACAGTTCAATCAAATCATGCTATAATAATGCACATAATAGCCAGAAAAGAAATGCAGTACCGGGGGTAGCCACGGGGGGGGCTCATGTGTTTCGGGGTTAGACTTTGGGGCTGGAGTTAAGTTTCAGGGCTGTGTCAGGAGGGTAGTGGTGTTTATGAGTGAGGAATCCTCTGGAAGAAACTCATTGCATATGTGCTCTGATTGGTTGTAATACAGGTGTCAGTCGTGGCTTCCTGCTTGCGCTGGGGAATTGAGCTCTGTCACGTCACTCTCAGCATGCAAGGTAAACGGATTTTGATTTGAATTATCAAAATTAAAAGATATGCAGCTGCCACAAGACCAAAAAACAAACAAACAATACTTTGCATTTAATTCCATTTTCTTGTGGAAAAGAACTGGCATGCTAGATTGAAATTAAAGTCACGCATGCTTCTCCGTGTTTGCTTCTATTCCATACTTGAAAGAAAAACTGCAGATCTGCTTGAATCCGTGTGTGTGTGTGTTCTGCTGTGACTACAGCAGGACACACCTACACACACGGATATCAATGCAGGCTGGCAAGTTTTCTTTCAAGTATGGAATAGAAGCAAACACGGAGAAGCATGCGTGACTTTAATTTCAATCCTAGCATGCCAGTTCTTTTCCACAAGAAAAATGGAATTAAATGCAAAGTATTGTTTGTTTGTTTTTTGGTCTTGTGGCAGCTGCATATCTTTTAATTTTGATAATTAAAATCAAAATCCGTTTACCTTGCAATGCTGAGAGTGAGCTCAATTTCCCCAGTGCAAGCAGGAAGCCACGACTGACACCTGTATTACAACCAATCAGAGCACAGTATGCCAATGAGTTTCTTCCAGAGCATAAACATCCCTATCCCTCCTGACACAGCCCTGAAACTTAACTCCAGCCCCAAAGTCTAACCCCGAAACACATCAGCCCCTCCTGGCTACCCCCGGTACTGCATTTCTTTTCTGGCTATTATGTGCACATTGATAACATGATTTGATTGAACTGTATTCCCCAATTTCTGAGGCAGAACATCAGCTACTCTTCCTGGGGTCCACGCAAAACATGAAACATGACATTTTCAGACCAAACTAAACTATAAAAAATGTTGACATTTTCAGATAAAAAAAGTCATATCATATAATTTTAAAAGGAGTATAGCTAGTATCGTTTCCTGGCCTATATACATGTACAAACTTCTTTCCATGTATTCTAATAGTAATATGTAGCACACAAATACATACAGAGACACAAAGACACACACACACACACACACACACACACACACACACACCTCTCCCCCATCAACTGATTTATATATCAAATTCATTCACTTTCATTTTCAACTGCTCATTTATTCTCACTGAAGGGCTTATTTCATATTTCTTGCTGTTTTGTAATGCCTTCATGTGTGTTCATACTGTGATATATTGCCTGTAACACCAACAACCCTGGAACAGTGGCACCATCTGCTGGACTAAATCAGAAAGGGACGTTCTGCAAGAAAGCTCCTCAGGCCAGGACCTGCACAGGTTCATTTTAACTCGCATGTAAACACAGTTTGCCCAGTATTAGGCTGCACAAACTCCATCAACTGTTTGGTGTATACGTATTTGTTAATGTTATCAGTTTGTTGTAACCACGCCAGATGAAAACACATTCCGTTCGGGAGATACAGACGACCTATTTCAGACTTTGTCAGAAAGCAGTACTTTGCTCCATCTGTTTGACATCTTTGCATCACCCTTCTGTGAAAATAAATCATTGTTAAAATGGATTTAAGTCCTCATAATTAGATGTCAAGGATTCTTCAAACTCTGTGGTCTTATATTTCTGTTGTTATCACATTATTATACAGCGCATAATTTGAATATCAATGTGGTTATTGTTTTTCTGTAAAAACATGTTACATGTTACAACACGTTACTTTCCCCTGAAATATTCAATATTTACTGAAGCCTTTTTTGTAAGATAAATATGTATTTTCAAAGATTTACTGTGGCGTTGCAAATGAGTATGTACATGTGAAATCAGGTCACAGACTGACGTCGGTTAAATAATTATTTTTTATTCATTAAAACAAACACAGTCGCTACATGATTAATACTTATCAAACTAAAACAAATGTGTATAATAACTCAAGAGGAATTTGTGTAAAAACCCAGAGTACTGACCCCGAATGAGCCACAATGAATCTATTTGTTGTTGAAACTTTAAAACAATTTGCTTTGGTCAATTATTTTGAATTTTGCTCTGCTCACCAACACACATATGTACAACACGTTCGAGCAAAACAAGAAAATTAGTTAAAAAAAAACAAGAAAATTATTAAGGGCGGCCTCTAGCTCTCCCAGTGGGAGCGTTGGCCCCACGTTGCCCGAGTCCTGCAGCGGCCCGGCTTTGAGTTCGACCTGCGGCCCTTTGCTGCGTGTCGTCCCCCATCCCTCTCCCCCAACAATGATTAGCCACTGTCACTGTGATAGGGGGGGGGGAAAGGCCCAAAAAAGAATCTTTAAAATAAAAAAAAAGCAAATTAATCCCTTTGTAGCGTTTTTTGAAGTTTGGATTTGAGCTCAGCCTCAATCAACGACGATCGCCTCTTCTTTTTAAGGACCGTCTTAATTTTCTCTGCCAGGAATTCTGTCCCTCTTGGTCTGAAACCAGGCAGCCAAATTCTGAGGTCCTCCCCAGCCTTTTTTATGGCAGATGCCCTCGCCATCAGGTTCTTGGTGTCTGAAAAACAAGCATCACAAGTTGCTGTAACTAACCACTGTTAATCTCTGTCATGCCACAGCGTGTCAATGCCGCATCTGGGTCAATATCACCATGAGGTGCCTTTGAGACTTCCCCATTTCCCCCCAAAAAAGCTGAGATTTTCCATCGAAGTTCATTTTCATTGTATTGAGTATATGTTATGCTGTTAGAAATGCATATTGGTCAAGCTCCCACACTTTTTTATGAATTAACTGCAAGCAGACAATTTACATGCAAACACAGCAAAATATGTCCACCCTGTCATGGACAATTTCAAAGCAGAATAAATACATTGTAATTACATAGTGATTGTAAAACGTACATTTTCAGAAAACTATTTAGTCACTTTCTCAACCAATATATTTTAGTTAATGGGAAAAGTATTTGGATAATAATGAAATTATGGCAAACTATTTCTAAATAAAATCTAACAAAGATATCTGGTCAAACTTTGAAACAATACTATTTGGCCCTCATTTGTTTATAAAGGAATCACACAAACGATTTTGCTAACTTGCGAAAATAATTTTGTGGTGGACACGTTGTGAAATGTCATTGAATGGCCTCATAAATGCAAGGAACAATGCAAGAAAATGATGTTAAAAAAATGCCTTTTCCCATGTAAGGGGAAATTACCAGTTGAACAGACTGGTTTTGATCCACTCTACCTGCATGCAGCCACTGAATAAAGTGGCTGCATGCAGGTAGAGTGGATCTAAACCCAACCGTCCCATTCTTCTTTTCCTAAACCCAACCGTCCCCTTCTTCCCGCGCGTCACAGAAACGTAAGCCCACCCATGACCATTTCCTTAACCTAACCGCGTCGAAAGTGACGCCGATAGTCCCGACCCAGCGCGTTTAGATAAAGCGCGTTTAGACGCTAAAGGAGACTTTTAGCGTCAGTAACAACGCCAAAGGCACCTGACCGAGCGTCCGTATTTTACGCGACGGGAGTGAGAATCTGTTGGACGTAACGGGGACTGATGTTTTTGAGATTTACTTACCACTTTGCAGCCTCTCTTTAAACATTCTCAGGACCTCCTTCTCCTCCCAGAGGTCGCTGGGGGTCTTAAACCTCTCCTCAGCGGCTGCTGTTGACGTCCAAACTGTGGGACTGGTGGAGGATGTGCTGGGGAGGGGCTCGTGGAACGTGGGGGAGCGCAGCACCGTGTTTTTTTTGTGACTTCATTTTATTCTGGAAGAAAGAAAAAAGAACAACAAACATCCTTAGTTGAATCAGAAATACAGGTAAGAGACAATCATCCCTGGCATTTTTACTCTGTGCTGTGTTTCCAATTCAACTACATATTGTATGTACTATTTGGGAAACATTGGATGTACTATTTATGGTTATACTGTAACTATTAGTTTTCTGTGCCTACACTGAAAAGTGACTTTGTGTCACTTTGCAGTATATTTTCATTAAAAAGTATGACTTTCTTCTTTCAAATGGATTGTTCTAATTGTTCATTTCATAACTATGCTATATTATTCTCACTTCAATATGACTGCTGGAGTGCAGTGTAGGACCACATACGGCAAAATGGAATTGAAATGCATTTTAAGTGCCATTCATATGTAGGACTACATGAGACATTTGGATTTGAGGACCTTTCAAGTCTGTTGCATTAACACAATCTAAAATGAAATGTAATATGACATTAACACATAATAAATACAGAAAAAAATAAAACCCACATGTCACACACACAGACACACACAATTAAACAGACAGACACACATGGACACACACACACACTCACAGAGACACACACACACACACACACACACACACACACACACACACACACACACACACATGAATTTAAATTCAATCCTAGCATGCCAGTTATTTTCCACAAGAAAAATGGAATTAAATTTAAAGTATTGTTTGTTTGTTTTTTGGTCTTGTGGCAGCTGCAGATCTTTTAATTTTGATATTTAAAATCAAAATCCGTTTACCTTGCAATGCTGAGAGTGAGCTCAATTTCCCCAGTGCAAGCAGGAAGCCACGACTGACACCTGTATTACAACCAATCAGAGCACAATATGCTAATGAGTTTCTTCCAGAGAGATTCCTCACTCATAAACACCACTAACCCTCCTGACACAGCCCTGAAACTTAACTCCAGCCCCAAAGTCTAACCCCGAAACACATGAGCCCCTCCTGGCTACCCCCGGTACTGCATTTCTTTTTTGGCTATGATGTGCATGATGATAGCAGGATTTGATTGAACTGTATTCCCCAATGTCTGAGGCAGAACATCAGCTACTCTTCCTGGGGTCCACGCAAAACATGAAACATGACATTTTCAGACCAAACTAAACTATAAAAAATGTTGACATTTTCAGATAAAAAAAGTCATATCATATAATATTAAAAGGAGTATAGCTAGTATCGTTTCCTGGCCTATATACATGTACAAACTTCTTTCCATGTATTCTAATAGTCTGGCTTTGAGTTCGACCTGCGGCCCTTTGCTGTCCCGTTCTTCTTTTCCTAAACCCAACCGTCCCATTCTTCTTTTCCTAAACCCAACCGTCCCGTTCTTCCCGCACGTCACAGAAACTTAAGCCCACCCACGACCATTTCCTTAACCTAACCGCGTCGAAAGTGACGCCGATAGTCCCGACCCAGCGCGTTTAGACGCTAAAGGAGACTTTTAGCGTCAGTAACAACGCCAAAGGCACCTGACCGAGCGTCCGTATTTTACGCGACGGGAGTGAGAATCTGTTGGACGTAACGGGGACTGATGTTTTTGAGATTTACTTACCACTTTGCAGCCTCTCTTTAAACATTCTCAGGACCTCCTTCTCCTCCCAGAGGTCGCTGGGGGTCTTAAACCTCTCCTCAGCGGCTGCTGTTGACGTCCAAACTGTGGGACTGGTGGAGGATGTGCTGGGGAGGGGCTCGTGGAACGTGGGGGAGCGCAGCACCGTGTTTTTTTTGTGACTTCATTTTATTCTGGAAGAAAGAAAAAAGAACAACAAACATCCTTAGTTGAATCAGAAATACAGGTAAGAGACAATCATCCCTGGCATTTTTACTCTGTGCTGTGTTTCCAATTCAACTACATATTGTATGTACTATTTGGGAAACATTGGATGTACTATTTATGGTTATACTGTAACTATTAGTTTTCTGTGCCTACACTGAAAAGTGACTTTGTGTCACTTTGCAGTATATTTTCATTAAAAAGTATGACTTTCTTCTTTCAAATGGATTGTTCTAATTGTTCATTTCATAACTATGCTATATTATTCTCACTTCAATATGACTGCTGGAGTGCAGTGTAGGACCACATACGGCAAAATGGAATTGAAATGCATTTTAAGTGCCATTCATATGTAGGACTACATGAGACATTTGGATTTGAGGACCTTTCAAGTCTGTTGCATTAACACAATCTAAAATGAAATGTAATATGACATTAACACATAATAAATACAGAAAAAAATAAAACCCACATGTCACACACACAGACACACACAATTAAACAGACAGACACACATGGACACACACACACTCACAGAGACACACACACACACACACACACACACACACACACACACACACACACACACATGAATTTAAATTCAATCCTAGCATGCAGTTATTTTCCACAAGAAAAATGGAATTAAATTTAAAGTATTGTTTGTTTGTTTTTTGGTCTTGTGGCAGCTGCAGATCTTTTAATTTTGATATTTAAAATCAAAATCCGTTTACCTTGCAATGCTGAGAGTGAGCTCAATTTCCCCAGTGCAAGCAGGAAGCCACGACTGACACCTGTATTACAACCAATCAGAGCACAATATGCTAATGAGTTTCTTCCAGAGAGATTCCTCACTCATAAACACCACTAACCCTCCTGACACAGCCCTGAAACTTAACTCCAGCCCCAAAGTCTAACCCCGAAACACATGAGCCCCTCCTGGCTACCCCCGGTACTGCATTTCTTTTTTGGCTATGATGTGCATGATGATAGCAGGATTTGATTGAACTGTATTCCCCAATGTCTGAGGCAGAACATCAGCTACTCTTCCTGGGGTCCACGCAAAACATGAAACATGACATTTTCAGACCAAACTAAACTATAAAAAATGTTGACATTTTCAGATAAAAAAAGTCATATCATATAATATTAAAAGGAGTATAGCTAGTATCGTTTCCTGGCCTATATACATGTACAAACTTCTTTCCATGTATTCTAATAGTCTGGCTTTGAGTTCGACCTGCGGCCCTTTGCTGTCCCGTCTTCTTTTCCTAAACCCAACCGTCCCATTCTTCTTTTCCTAAACCCAACCGTCCCGTTCTTCCCGCACGTCACAGAAACTTAAGCCCACCCACGACCATTTCCTTAACCTAACCGCGTCGAAAGTGACGCCGATAGTCCCGACCCAGCGCGTTTAGACGCTAAAGGAGACTTTTAGCGTCAGTAACAACGCCAAAGGCACCTGACCGAGCGTCCGTATTTTACGCGACGGGAGTGAGAATCTGTTGGACGTAACGGGGACTGATGTTTTTGAGATTTACTTACCACTTTGCAGCCTCTCTTTAAACATTCTCAGGACCTCCTTCTCCTCCCAGAGGTCGCTGGGGGTCTTAAACCTCTCCTCAGCGGCTGCTGTTGACGTCCAAACTGTGGGACTGGTGGAGGATGTGCTGGGGAGGGGCTCGTGGAACGTGGGGGAGCGCAGCACCGTGTTTTTTTTGTGACTTCATTTTATTCTGGAAGAAAGAAAAAAGAACAACAAACATCCTTAGTTGAATCAGAAATACAGGTAAGAGACAATCATCCCTGGCATTTTTACTCTGTGCTGTGTTTCCAATTCAACTACATATTGTATGTACTATTTGGGAAACATTGGATGTACTATTTATGGTTATACTGTAACTATTAGTTTTCTGTGCCTACACTGAAAAGTGACTTTGTGTCACTTTGCAGTATATTTTCATTAAAAAGTATGACTTTCTTCTTTCAAATGGATTGTTCTAATTGTTCATTTCATAACTATGCTATATTATTCTCACTTCAATATGACTGCTGGAGTGCAGTGTAGGACCACATACGGCAAAATGGAATTGAAATGCATTTTAAGTGCCATTCATATGTAGGACTACATGAGACATTTGGATTTGAGGACCTTTCAAGTCTGTTGCATTAACACAATCTAAAATGAAATGTAATATGACATTAACACATAATAAATACAGAAAAAAATAAAACCCACATGTCACACACACAGACACACACAATTAAACAGACAGACACACATGGACACACACACACTCACAGAGACACACACACACACACACACACATGAATTTAAATTCAATCCTAGCATGCAGTTATTTTCCACAAGAAAAATGGAATTAAATTTAAAGTATTGTTTGTTTGTTTTTTGGTCTTGTGGCAGCTGCATATCTTTTAATTTTGATATTTAAAATCAAAATCCGTTTACCTTGCAATGCTGAGAGTGAGCTCAATTTCCCCAGTGCAAGCAGGAAGCCACGACTGACACCTGTATTACAACCAATCAGAGCACAATATGCTAATGAGTTTCTTCCAGAGAGATTCCTCATTCATAAACATCCTTATCCCTCCTGACACAGCCCTGAAACTTAACTCCAGCCCCAAAAACTAACCCCGAAACACATGAGCCCCACACCCCCCCCTGGCTACCCCCGGTACTGCATTTGCCTGTGACAGACAGACGAAAGATCAGACAGCCGTGTAACTGATGTATGTAGTATCGTATGTGTTCATGGTTATAGCTGTGAGTTTTGTCTGCCTACACATAACAATAAACAATAAGCCTGTCTTGCAAATGAAATCAAGCCAGTGTCTGTTTTTTTGTTTTTTTTCTCCTGTTAGCAGGTTATTTTGTCAACTTAAATAAGACGTCGCTGTACCGTCTACGGTACAGATTGTGGCAGTGGTGTCGCTGTAATCTCCATTTATAAACGTTTTTATAACTTTAAAGCATTAAATCTTCAAAATATACAGCCATGCGACACACCAATTTAAAGCTTAGCGTCTCAGGATTCCATTAAGCCCACACACAAAGCATAAGATGATTTACAGCAGTTACACAACTGCTACAAAGTTATAATAAATAAAACAATACAGCGTAAACAGCGCAGCCCGTGTGTTTTGCATCCTTACCTGTTTCCCTGTCCCTTTGGCCACTGCGTGGATTTTTTGCCCAAAGCTTTTTTTTCTTAAATCCCCAAGAGTCCAAGGAAATGGAATATCCAAGCCATTATATCCAAAACGAGCTGTTTGCCTCACAATCTTGACGTTTCTGGCCGAATCACAACGGAAAATCGCTGAACTGTTTTTCATTTCCGCACTTCTAACGCTGCTCGCTTCTCTCCCGAGGGTCCTAGCAACTTGATGTGGGCGTCATTCTATTCCCTGAGTTCTAAGCTTTCCATCGATACCTGATATAAGCCAATCGGTGCAGGTTTGGCTGTGATACACCAATAATAAAGCTGAAGTCTCCTCTGACGCGTTTGGGACCACGCGGAAATGATCGACATTTGCTCGGACCAGTTAGATGTAAATGCCCTCAGACCCGGCTACATTTGTAGCCAATGAGCAGACAAGTCGATCGATACCAAATTTGCCGGTGAAATTTTAACCCTGTAATGGCTGGAGCTGTGTCAAAGCAAAAACAGGGCCTCATATAAGCATTTCACACCCTGTGCAGTTCATAATGACTTATTTCTATATATTTAGGTATATAGTTATTTCAAGTATGTGTATGATTGATGTGGATGTGTTTGTGTATTTGAGAAGTTTTTTTATTTTGTACTTTATTGGCTTTTTTCTTTGCACTTTTCAAATAAAAATCAGAAAAACGCACAGACATATATGTAGAAAAAAATTCATATAAAATCAATTTTTGAGTCTTTTGGCTTCTGGATTTTTTCTGTAGTAAGCTGAGACATGTGGCTAATGTCCTGGATTGTCTGTCACCTGGAATATATGTTCACAGCAGTGGATTTTAATCATTTTATAGATGTATGACTTGGACGGAAATAGAAACCCTCCATTCTAGCCTCTGTAACTCTGTGTCAGTAAGGCCTAGAATCACTCTGACACTTGGAACAAAAACTTGAGAGTGTTTTCTTTCCAGTGGTACCAGGCACATCCCTGAGTGTCAAAGTATATGGGAGCTGTACCAATTTTAATTTGGGTATGACGTTTAGACCAAAAGCTTGAAAATGCAGGTGATACTAAAGAGGTTAAAATGTACTTTCAATAGATTCCTCTGCGTCATTTTAAAAGTGTGAAGACAACATCCTTAGAAACGCCCTAAATGTAAACTGTGTAATTCTGGGGAAGATAAGGATGCATCTCAGAAACTGCTGTGATTCTCATTAGCTCTAAAGAACATTTACTGTATTTCAAGATATTTTTTAAACAGAAAAATCTAGCAAGATTACCTTGTCAATGCTGAGAATGAACGTGAAAGACAGCAGTCCTCCAATTAATGCTGCAAGGCACAGAGCTGTATTTATAAATCCTTGCCTTGCTTCCAACCCATCAGAGCACAGTATGCCAATGAGTTTCTTCCAGAGCATAAACATCCCTATCCCTCCTGACACAGCCCTGAAACTTAACTCCAGCCCCAAAGTCTAACCCCGAAACACATCAGCCCCTCCTGGCTACCCCCGGTACTGCATTTCTTTTCTGGCTATTATGTGCACATTGATAACATGATTTGATTGAACTGTATTCCCCAATTTCTGAGGCAGAACATCAGCTACTCTTCCTGGGGTCCACGCACAAACATGAAACATGACATTTTCAGACCAAACTAAACTATAAAAAATGTTGACATTTTCAGATAAAAAAAAGTCATATCATATAATTTTAAAAGGAGTATAGCTAGTATCGTTTCCTGGCCTATATACATGTACAAACTTCTTTCCATGTATTCTAATAGTAATATGTAGCACACAAATACATACAGAGACACAAAGACACACACACACACACACACACACACACCTCTCCCCCATCAACTGATTTATATATCAAATTCATTCACTTTCATTTTCAACTGCTCATTTATTCTCACTGAAGGGCTTATTTCATATTTCTTGCTGTTTTGTAATGCCTTCATGTGTGTTCATACTGTGATATATTGCCTGTAACACCAACAACCCTGGAACAGTGGCACCATCTGCTGGACTAAATCAGAAAGGGACGTTCTGCAAGAAAGCTCCTCAGGCCAGGACCTGCACAGGTTCATTTTAACTCGCATGTAAACACAGTTTGCCCAGTATTAGGCTGCACAAACTCCATCAACTGTTTGGTGTATACGTATTTGTTAATGTTATCAGTTTGTTGTAACCACGCCAGATGAAAACACATTCCGTTCGGGAGATACAGACGACCTATTTCAGACTTTGTCAGAAAGCAGTACTTTGCTCCATCTGTTTGACGTCTTTGCATCACCCTTCTGTGAAAATAAATCATTGTTAAAATGGATTTAAGTCCTCATAATTAGATGTCAAGGATTCTTCAAACTCTGTGGTCTTATATTTCTGTTGTTATCACATTATTATACAGCGCATAATTTGAATATCAATGTGGTTATTGTTTTTCTGTAAAAACATGTTACATGTTACAACACGTTACTTTCCCCTGAAATATTCAATATTTACTGAAGCCTTTTTTGTAAGATAAATATGTATTTTCAAAGATTTACTGTGGCGTTGCAAATGAGTATGTACATGTGAAATCAGGTCACAGACTGACGTCGGTTAAATAATTATTTTTTATTCATTAAAACAAACACAGTCGCTACATGATTAATACTTATCAAACTAAAACAAATGTGTATAATAACTCAAGAGGAATTTGTGTAAAAACCCAGAGTACTGACCCCGAATGAGCCACAATGAATCTATTTGTTGTTGAAACTTTAAAACAATTTGCTTTGGTCAATTATTTTGAATTTTGCTCTGCTCACCAACACACATATGTACAACACGTTCGAGCAAAACAAGAAAATTAGTTAAAAAAAAACAAGAAAATTATTAAGGGCGGCCTCTAGCTCTCCCAGTGGGAGCGTTGGCCCCACGTTGCCCGAGTCCTGCAGCGGCCCGGCTTTGAGTTCGACCTGCGGCCCTTTGCTGCGTGTCGTCCCCCATCCCTCTCCCCCAACAATGATTAGCCACTGTCACTGTGATAGGGGAAAGGCCCAAAAAAGAATCTTTAAAATAAAAAAAAAGCAAATTAATCCCTTTGTAGCGTTTTTTGAAGTTTGGATTTGAGCTCAGCCTCAATCAACGACGATCGCCTCTTCTTTTTAAGGACCGTCTTAATTTTCTCTGCCAGGAATTCTGTCCCTCTTGGTCTGAAACCAGGCAGCCAAATTCTGAGGTCCTCCCCAGCCTTTTTTATGGCAGATGCCCTCGCCATCAGGTTCTTGGTGTCTGAAAAACAAGCATCACAAGTTGCTGTAACTAACCACTGTTAATCTCTGTCATGCCACAGCGTGTCAATGCCGCATCTGGGTCAATATCACCATGAGGTGCCTTTGAGACTTCCCCATTTCCCCCCAAAAAAGCTGAGATTTTCCATCGAAGTTCATTTTCATTGTATTGAGTATATGTTATGCTGTTAGAAATGCATATTGGTCAAGCTCCCACACTTTTTTATGAATTAACTGCAAGCAGACAATTTACATGCAAACACAGCAAAATATGTCCACCCTGTCATGGACAATTTCAAAGCAGAATAAATACATTGTAATTACATAGTGATTGTAAAACGTACATTTTCAGAAAACTATTTAGTCACTTTCTCAACCAATATATTTTAGTTAATGGGAAAAGTATTTGGATAATAATGAAATTATGGCAAACTATTTCTAAATAAAATCTAACAAAGATATCTGGTCAAACTTTGAAACAATACTATTTGGCCCTCATTTGTTTATAAAGGAATCACACAAACGATTTTGCTAACTTGCGAAAATAATTTTGTGGTGGACACGTTGTGAAATGTCATTGAATGGCCTCATAAATGCAAGGAACAATGCAAGAAAATGATGTTAAAAAAATGCCTTTTCCCATGTAAGGGGAAATTACCAGTTGAACAGACTGGTTTTGATCCACTCTACCTGCATGCAGCCACTGAATAAAGTGGCTGCATGCAGGTAGAGTGGATCTAAACCCAACCGTCCCATTCTCCTTTTCCTAAAACCAACCGTCCCCTTCTTCCCGCGCGTCACAGAAACGTAAGCCCACCCATGACCATTTCCTTAACCTAACCGCGTCGAAAGTGACGCCGATAGTCCCGACCCAGCGCGTTTAGATAAAGCGCGTTTAGACGCTAAAGGAGACTTTTAGCGTCAGTAACAACGCCAAAGGCACCTGACCGAGCGTCCGTATTTTACGCGACGGGAGTGAGAATCTGTTGGACGTAACGGGGACTGATGTTTTTGAGATTTACTTACCACTTTGCAGCCTCTCTTTAAACATTCTCAGGACCTCCTTCTCCTCCCAGAGGTCGCTGGGGGTCTTAAACCTCTCCTCAGCGGCTGCTGTTGACGTCCAAACTGTGGGACTGGTGGAGGATGTGCTGGGGAGGGGCTCGTGGAACGTGGGGGAGCGCAGCACCGTGTTTTTTTTGTGACTTCATTTTATTCTGGAAGAAAGAAAAAAGAACAACAAACATCCTTAGTTGAATCAGAAATACAGGTAAGAGACAATCATCCCTGGCATTTTTACTCTGTGCTGTGTTTCCAATTCAACTACATATTGTATGTACTATTTGGGAAACATTGGATGTACTATTTATGGTTATACTGTAACTATTAGTTTTCTGTGCCTACACTGAAAAGTGACTTTGTGTCACTTTGCAGTATATTTTCATTAAAAAGTATGACTTTCTTCTTTCAAATGGATTGTTCTAATTGTTCATTTCATAACTATGCTATATTATTCTCACTTCAATATGACTGCTGGAGTGCAGTGTAGGACCACATACGGCAAAATGGAATTGAAATGCATTTTAAGTGCCATTCATATGTAGGACTACATGAGACATTTGGATTTGAGGACCTTTCAAGTCTGTTGCATTAACACAATCTAAAATGAAATGTAATATGACATTAACACATAATAAATACAGAAAAAAATAAAACCCACATGTCACACACACAGACACACACAATTAAACAGACAGACACACATGGACACACACACACTCACAGAGACACACCACACACACACCACACACACACACATGAATTTAAATTCAATCCTAGCATGCAGTTATTTTCCACAAGAAAAATGGAATTAAATTTAAAGTATTGTTTGTTTGTTTTTTGGTCTTGTGGCAGCTGCATATCTTTTAATTTTGATATTTAAAATCAAAATCCGTTTACCTTGCAATGCTGAGAGTGAGCTCAATTTCCCCAGTGCAAGCAGGAAGCCACGACTGACACCTGTATTACAACCAATCAGAGCACAATATGCTAATGAGTTTCTTCCAGAGAGATTCCTCATTCATAAACATCCTTATCCCTCCTGACACAGCCCTGAAACTTAACTCCAGCCCCAAAAACTAACCCCGAAACACATGAGCCCCACACCCCCCCCTGGCTACCCCCGGTACTGCATTTGCCTGTGACAGACAGACGAAAGATCAGACAGCCGTGTAACTGATGTATGTAGTATCGTATGTGTTCATGGTTATAGCTGTGAGTTTTGTCTGCCTACACATAACAATAAACAATAAGCCTGTCTTGCAAATGAAATCAAGCCAGTGTCTGTTTTTTTGTTTTTTTTCTCCTGTTAGCAGGTTATTTTGTGAACTTAAAATGTACTTTCAATAGATTCCTCTGTGTCATTTTAAAAGTGTGAAGACAACATCCTTAGAAACGCCCTAAATGTAAACTGTGTAATTCTGGGGAAGATAAGGATGCATCTCAGAAACTGCTGTGATTCTCATTAGCTCTAAAGAACATTTACTGTATTTCAAGATATTTTTTAAACAGAAAAATCTAGCAAGATTACCTTGTCAATGCTGAGAATGAACGTGAAAGACAGCAGTCCTCCAATTAATGCTGCAAGGCACAGAGCTGTATTTATAAATCCTTGCCTTGCTTCCAACCCATCAGAGCACAGTATGCCAATGAGTTTCTTCCAGAGCATAAACATCCCTATCCCTCCTGACACAGCCCTGAAACTTAACTCCAGCCCCAAAGTCTAACCCCGAAACACATCAGCCCCTCCTGGCTACCCCCGGTACTGCATTTCTTTTCTGGCTATGATGTGCATGATGATAGCAGGATTTGATTGAACTGTATTCCCCAATGTCTGAGGCAGAACATCAGCTACTCTTCCTGGGGTCCACGCAAAACATGAAACATTACATTTTCAGACCAAACTAAACTATAAAAAATGTTGACATTTTCAGATAAAAAAAGTCATATCATATAATATTAAAAGGAGTATAGCTAGTATCGTTTCCTGGCCTATATACATGTACAAACTTCTTTCCATGTATTCTAATAGTCTGGCTTTGAGTTCGACCTGCGGCCCTTTGCTGTCCCGTTCTTCTTTTCCTAAACCCAACCGTCCCATTCTTCTTTTCCTAAACCCAACCGTCCCCTTCTTCCCGCGCGTCACAGAAACTTAAGCCCACCCACGACCATTTCCTTAACCTAACCGCGTCGAAAGTGACGCCGATAGTCCCGACCCAGCGCGTTTAGACGCTAAAGGAGACTTTTAGCGTCAGTAACAACGCCAAAGGCACCTGACCGAGCGTCCGTATTTTACGCGACGGGAGTGAGAATCTGTTGGACGTAACGGGGACTGATGTTTTTGAGATTTACTTACCACTTTGCAGCCTCTCTTTAAACATTCTCAGGACCTCCTTCTCCTCCCAGAGGTCGCTGGGGGTCTTAAACCTCTCCTCAGCGGCTGCTGTTGACGTCCAAACTGTGGGACTGGTGGAGGATGTGCTGGGGAGGGGCTCGTGGAACGTGGGGGAGCGCAGCACCGTGTTTTTTTTGTGACTTCATTTTATTCTGGAAGAAAGAAAAAAGAACAACAAACATCCTTAGTTGAATCAGAAATACAGGTAAGAGACAATCATCCCTGGCATTTTTACTCTGTGCTGTGTTTCCAATTCAACTACATATTGTATGTACTATTTGGGAAACATTGGATGTACTATTTATGGTTATACTGTAACTATTAGTTTTCTGTGCCTACACTGAAAAGTGACTTTGTGTCACTTTGCAGTATATTTTCATTAAAAAGTATGACTTTCTTCTTTCAAATGGATTGTTCTAATTGTTCATTTCATAACTATGCTATATTATTCTCACTTCAATATGACTGCTGGAGTGCAGTGTAGGACCACATACGGCAAAATGGAATTGAAATGCATTTTAAGTGCCATTCATATGTAGGACTACATGAGACATTTGGATTTGAGGACCTTTCAAGTCTGTTGCATTAACACAATCTAAAATGAAATGTAATATGACATTAACACATAATAAATACAGAAAAAAATAAAACCCACATGTCACACACACAGACACACACAATTAAACAGACAGACACACATGGACACACACACACTCACAGAGACACACACACACACACACACACACACACACACACACACACACACACATGAATTTAAATTCAATCCTAGCATGCAGTTATTTTCCACAAGAAAAATGGAATTAAATTTAAAGTATTGTTTGTTTGTTTTTTGGTCTTGTGGCAGCTGCATATCTTTTAATTTTGATATTTAAAATCAAAATCCGTTTACCTTGCAATGCTGAGAGTGAGCTCAATTTCCCCAGTGCAAGCAGGAAGCCACGACTGACACCTGTATTACAACCAATCAGAGCACAATATGCTAATGAGTTTCTTCCAGAGAGATTCCTCATTCATAAACATCCTTATCCCTCCTGACACAGCCCTGAAACTTAACTCCAGCCCCAAAAACTAACCCCGAAACACATGAGCCCCACACCCCCCCCTGGCTACCCCCGGTACTGCATTTGCCTGTGACAGACAGACGAAAGATCAGACAGCCGTGTAACTGATGTATGTAGTATCGTATGTGTTCATGGTTATAGCTGTGAGTTTTGTCTGCCTACACATAACAATAAACAATAAGCCTGTCTTGCAAATGAAATCAAGCCAGTGTCTGTTTTTTTGTTTTTTTTCTCCTGTTAGCAGGTTATTTTGTGAACTTAAAATGTACTTTCAATAGATTCCTCTGTGTCATTTTAAAAGTGTGAAGACAACATCCTTAGAAACGCCCTAAATGTAAACTGTGTAATTCTGGGGAAGATAAGGATGCATCTCAGAAACTGCTGTGATTCTCATTAGCTCTAAAGAACATTTACTGTATTTCAAGATATTTTTTAAACAGAAAAATCTAGCAAGATTACCTTGTCAATGCTGAGAATGAACGTGAAAGACAGCAGTCCTCCAATTAATGCTGCAAGGCACAGAGCTGTATTTATAAATCCTTGCCTTGCTTCCAACCCATCAGAGCACAGTATGCCAATGAGTTTCTTCCAGAGCATAAACATCCCTATCCCTCCTGACACAGCCCTGAAACTTAACTCCAGCCCCAAAGTCTAACCCCGAAACACATCAGCCCCTCCTGGCTACCCCCGGTACTGCATTTCTTTTCTGGCTATGATGTGCATGATGATAGCAGGATTTGATTGAACTGTATTCCCCAATGTCTGAGGCAGAACATCAGCTACTCTTCCTGGGGTCCACGCAAAACATGAAACATTACATTTTCAGACCAAACTAAACTATAAAAAATGTTGACATTTTCAGATAAAAAAAGTCATATCATATAATATTAAAAGGAGTATAGCTAGTATCGTTTCCTGGCCTATATACATGTACAAACTTCTTTCCATGTATTCTAATAGTCTGGCTTTGAGTTCGACCTGCGGCCCTTTGCTGTCCCGTTCTTCTTTTCCTAAACCCAACCGTCCCATTCTTCTTTTCCTAAACCCAACCGTCCCCTTCTTCCCGCGCGTCACAGAAACTTAAGCCCACCCACGACCATTTCCTTAACCTAACCGCGTCGAAAGTGACGCCGATAGTCCCGACCCAGCGCGTTTAGACGCTAAAGGAGACTTTTAGCGTCAGTAACAACGCCAAAGGCACCTGACCGAGCGTCCGTATTTTACGCGACGGGAGTGAGAATCTGTTGGACGTAACGGGGACTGATGTTTTTGAGATTTACTTACCACTTTGCAGCCTCTCTTTAAACATTCTCAGGACCTCCTTCTCCTCCCAGAGGTCGCTGGGGGTCTTAAACCTCTCCTCAGCGGCTGCTGTTGACGTCCAAACTGTGGGACTGGTGGAGGATGTGCTGGGGAGGGGCTCGTGGAACGTGGGGGAGCGCAGCACCGTGTTTTTTTTGTGACTTCATTTTATTCTGGAAGAAAGAAAAAAGAACAACAAACATCCTTAGTTGAATCAGAAATACAGGTAAGAGACAATCATCCCTGGCATTTTTACTCTGTGCTGTGTTTCCAATTCAACTACATATTGTATGTACTATTTGGGAAACATTGGATGTACTATTTATGGTTATACTGTAACTATTAGTTTTCTGTGCCTACACTGAAAAGTGACTTTGTGTCACTTTGCAGTATATTTTCATTAAAAAGTATGACTTTCTTCTTTCAAATGGATTGTTCTAATTGTTCATTTCATAACTATGCTATATTATTCTCACTTCAATATGACTGCTGGAGTGCAGTGTAGGACCACATACGGCAAAATGGAATTGAAATGCATTTTAAGTGCCATTCATATGTAGGACTACATGAGACATTTGGATTTGAGGACCTTTCAAGTCTGTTGCATTAACACAATCTAAAATGAAATGTAATATGACATTAACACATAATAAATACAGAAAAAAATAAAACCCACATGTCACACACACAGACACACACAATTAAACAGACAGACACACATGGACACACACACACTCACAGAGACACACACACACACACACACACACACACACACACACACACACACACACACACACACACACATGAATTTAAATTCAATCCTAGCATGCAGTTATTTTCCACAAGAAAAATGGAATTAAATTTAAAGTATTGTTTGTTTGTTTTTTGGTCTTGTGGCAGCTGCAGATCTTTTAATTTTGATATTTAAAATCAAAATCCGTTTACCTTGCAATGCTGAGAGTGAGCTCAATTTCCCCAGTGCAAGCAGGAAGCCACGACTGACACCTGTATTACAACCAATCAGAGCACAATATGCTAATGAGTTTCTTCCAGAGAGATTCCTCACTCATAAACACCACTAACCCTCCTGACACAGCCCTGAAACTTAACTCCAGCCCCAAAGTCTAACCCCGAAACACATGAGCCCCTCCTGGCTACCCCCGGTACTGCATTTCTTTTTTGGCTATGATGTGCATGATGATAGCAGGATTTGATTGAACTGTATTCCCCAATGTCTGAGGCAGAACATCAGCTACTCTTCCTGGGGTCCACGCAAAACATGAAACATGACATTTTCAGACCAAACTAAACTATAAAAAATGTTGACATTTTCAGATAAAAAAAGTCATATCATATAATATTAAAAGGAGTATAGCTAGTATCGTTTCCTGGCCTATATACATGTACAAACTTCTTTCCATGTATTCTAATAGTCTGGCTTTGAGTTCGACCTGCGGCCCTTTGCTGTCCCGTTCTTCTTTTCCTAAACCCAACCGTCCCATTCTTCTTTTCCTAAACCCAACCGTCCCGTTCTTCCCGCACGTCACAGAAACTTAAGCCCACCCACGACCATTTCCTTAACCTAACCGCGTCGAAAGTGACGCCGATAGTCCCGACCCAGCGCGTTTAGACGCTAAAGGAGACTTTTAGCGTCAGTAACAACGCCAAAGGCACCTGACCGAGCGTCCGTATTTTACGCGACGGGAGTGAGAATCTGTTGGACGTAACGGGGACTGATGTTTTTGAGATTTACTTACCACTTTGCAGCCTCTCTTTAAACATTCTCAGGACCTCCTTCTCCTCCCAGAGGTCGCTGGGGGTCTTAAACCTCTCCTCAGCGGCTGCTGTTGACGTCCAAACTGTGGGACTGGTGGAGGATGTGCTGGGGAGGGGCTCGTGGAACGTGGGGGAGCGCAGCCCTGAAACTTAACTCCAGCCCCAAAGTCTAACCCCGAAACACATCAGCCCCTCCTGGCTACCCCCGGTACTGCATTTCTTTTCTGGCTATGATGTGCATGATGATAGCAGGATTTGATTGAACTGTATTCCCCAATGTCTGAGGCAGAACATCAGCTACTCTTCCTGGGGTCCACGCAAAACATGAAACATGACATTTTCAGACCAAACTAAACTATAAAAAATGTTGACATTTTCAGATAAAAAAAGTCATATCATATAATATTAAAAGGAGTATAGCTAGTATCGTTTCCTGGCCTATATACATGTACAAACTTCTTTCCATGTATTCTAATAGTCTGGCTTTGAGTTCGACCTGCGGCCCTTTGCTGTCCCGTTCTTCTTTTCCTAAACCCAACCGTCCCATTCTTCTTTTCCTAAACCCAACCGTCCCCTTCTTCCCGCGCGTCACAGAAACTTAAGCCCACCCACTACCATTTCCTTAACCTAACCGCGTCGAAAGTGACGCCGATAGTCCCGACCCAGCGCGTTTAGACGCTAAAGGAGACTTTTAGCGTCAGTAACAACGCCAAAGGCACCTGACCGAGCGTCCGTATTTTACGCGACGGGAGTGAGAATCTGTTGGACGTAACGGGGACTGATGTTTTTGAGATTTACTTACCACTTTGCAGCCTCTCTTTAAACATTCTCAGGACCTCCTTCTCCTCCCAGAGGTCGCTGGGGGTCTTAAACCTCTCCTCAGCGGCTGCTGTTGACGTCCAAACTGTGGGACTGGTGGAGGATGTGCTGGGGAGGGGCTCGTGGAACGTGGGGGAGCGCAGCACCGTGTTTTTTTTGTGACTTCATTTTATTCTGGAAGAAAGAAAAAAGAACAACAAACATCCTTAGTTGAATCAGAAATACAGGTAAGAGACAATCATCCCTGGCATTTTTACTCTGTGCTGTGTTTCCAATTCAACTACATATTGTATGTACTATTTGGGAAACATTGGATGTACTATTTATGGTTATACTGTAACTATTAGTTTTCTGTGCCTACACTGAAAAGTGACTTTGTGTCACTTTGCAGTATATTTTCATTAAAAAGTATGACTTTCTTCTTTCAAATGGATTGTTCTAATTGTTCATTTCATAACTATGCTATATTATTCTCACTTCAATATGACTGCTGGAGTGCAGTGTAGGACCACATACGGCAAAATGGAATTGAAATGCATTTTAAGTGCCATTCATATGTAGGACTACATGAGACATTTGGATTTGAGGACCTTTCAAGTCTGTTGCATTAACACAATCTAAAATGAAATGTAATATGACATTAACACATAATAAATACAGAAAAAAATAAAACCCACATGTCACACACACAGACACACACAATTAAACAGACAGACACACATGGACACACACACACTCACAGAGACACACACACACACACACACACACACACACACACACACATGAATTTAAATTCAATCCTAGCATGCAGTTATTTTCCACAAGAAAAATGGAATTAAATTTAAAGTATTGTTTGTTTGTTTTTTGGTCTTGTGGCAGCTGCATATCTTTTAATTTTGATATTTAAAATCAAAATCCGTTTACCTTGCAATGCTGAGAGTGAGCTCAATTTCCCCAGTGCAAGCAGGAAGCCACGACTGACACCTGTATTACAACCAATCAGAGCACAATATGCTAATGAGTTTCTTCCAGAGAGATTCCTCATTCATAAACATCCTTATCCCTCCTGACACAGCCCTGAAACTTAACTCCAGCCCCAAAAACTAACCCCGAAACACATGAGCCCCCACCCCCCCCTGGCTACCCCCGGTACTGCATTTGCCTGTGACAGACAGACGAAAGATCAGACAGCCGTGTAACTGATGTATGTAGTATCGTATGTGTTCATGGTTATAGCTGTGAGTTTTGTCTGCCTACACATAACAATAAACAATAAGCCTGTCTTGCAAATGAAATCAAGCCAGTGTCTGTTTTTTTGTTTTTTTTCTCCTGTTAGCAGGTTATTTTGTGAACTTAAAATGTACTTTCAATAGATTCCTCTGTGTCATTTTAAAAGTGTGAAGACAACATCCTTAGAAACGCCCTAAATGTAAACTGTGTAATTCTGGGGAAGATAAGGATGCATCTCAGAAACTGCTGTGATTCTCATTAGCTCTAAAGAACATTTACTGTATTTCAAGATATTTTTTAAACAGAAAAATCTAGCAAGATTACCTTGTCAATGCTGAGAATGAACGTGAAAGACAGCAGTCCTCCAATTAATGCTGCAAGGCACAGAGCTGTATTTATAAATCCTTGCCTTGCTTCCAACCCATCAGAGCACAGTATGCCAATGAGTTTCTTCCAGAGCATAAACATCCCTATCCCTCCTGACACAGCCCTGAAACTTAACTCCAGCCCCAAAGTCTAACCCCGAAACACATCAGCCCCTCCTGGCTACCCCCGGTACTGCATTTCTTTTCTGGCTATGATGTGCATGATGATAGCAGGATTTGATTGAACTGTATTCCCCAATGTCTGAGGCAGAACATCAGCTACTCTTCCTGGGGTCCACGCAAAACATGAAACATGACATTTTCAGACCAAACTAAACTATAAAAAATGTTGACATTTTCAGATAAAAAAAGTCATATCATATAATATTAAAAGGAGTATAGCTAGTATCGTTTCCTGGCCTATATACATGTACAAACTTCTTTCCATGTATTCTAATAGTCTGGCTTTGAGTTCGACCTGCGGCCCTTTGCTGTCCCGTTCTTCTTTTCCTAAACCCAACCGTCCCATTCTTCTTTTCCTAAACCCAACCGTCCCCTTCTTCCCGCGCGTCACAGAAACTTAAGCCCACCCACGACCATTTCCTTAACCTAACCGCGTCGAAAGTGACGCCGATAGTCCCGACCCAGCGCGTTTAGACGCTAAAGGAGACTTTTAGCGTCAGTAACAACGCCAAAGGCACCTGACCGAGCGTCCGTATTTTACGCGACGGGAGTGAGAATCTGTTGGACGTAACGGGGACTGATGTTTTTGAGATTTACTTACCACTTTGCAGCCTCTCTTTAAACATTCTCAGGACCTCCTTCTCCTCCCAGAGGTCGCTGGGGGTCTTAAACCTCTCCTCAGCGGCTGCTGTTGACGTCCAAACTGTGGGACTGGTGGAGGATGTGCTGGGGAGGGGCTCGTGGAACGTGGGGGAGCGCAGCACCGTGTTTTTTTTGTGACTTCATTTTATTCTGGAAGAAAGAAAAAAGAACAACAAACATCCTTAGTTGAATCAGAAATACAGGTAAGAGACAATCATCCCTGGCATTTTTACTCTGTGCTGTGTTTCCAATTCAACTACATATTGTATGTACTATTTGGGAAACATTGGATGTACTATTTATGGTTATACTGTAACTATTAGTTTTCTGTGCCTACACTGAAAAGTGACTTTGTGTCACTTTGCAGTATATTTTCATTAAAAGTATGACTTTCTTCTTTCAAATGGATTGTTCTAATTGTTCATTTCATAACTATGCTATATTATTCTCACTTCAATATGACTGCTGGAGTGCAGTGTAGGACCACATACGGCAAAATGGAATTGAAATGCATTTTAAGTGCCATTCATATGTAGGACTACATGAGACATTTGGATTTGAGGACCTTTCAAGTCTGTTGCATTANAGCCCACCCACGACCATTTCCTTAACCTAACCGCGTCGAAAGTGACGCCGATAGTCCCGACCCAGCGCGTTTAGACGCTAAAGGAGACTTTTAGCGTCAGTAACAACGCCAAAGGCACCTGACCGAGCGTCCGTATTTTACGCGACGGGAGTGAGAATCTGTTGGACGTAACGGGGACTGATGTTTTTGAGATTTACTTACCACTTTGCAGCCTCTCTTTAAACATTCTCAGGACCTCCTTCTCCTCCCAGAGGTCGCTGGGGGTCTTAAACCTCTCCTCAGCGGCTGCTGTTGACGTCCAAACTGTGGGACTGGTGGAGGATGTGCTGGGGAGGGGCTCGTGGAACGTGGGGGAGCGCAGCACCGTGTTTTTTTTGTGACTTCATTTTATTCTGGAAGAAAGAAAAAAGAACAACAAACATCCTTAGTTGAATCAGAAATACAGGTAAGAGACAATCATCCCTGGCATTTTTACTCTGTGCTGTGTTTCCAATTCAACTACATATTGTATGTACTATTTGGGAAACATTGGATGTACTATTTATGGTTATACTGTAACTATTAGTTTTCTGTGCCTACACTGAAAAGTGACTTTGTGTCACTTTGCAGTATATTTTCATTAAAAAGTATGACTTTCTTCTTTCAAATGGATTGTTCTAATTGTTCATTTCATAACTATGCTATATTATTCTCACTTCAATATGACTGCTGGAGTGCAGTGTAGGACCACATACGGCAAAATGGAATTGAAATGCATTTTAAGTGCCATTCATATGTAGGACTACATGAGACATTTGGATTTGAGGACCTTTCAAGTCTGTTGCATTAACACAATCTAAAATGAAATGTAATATGACATTAACACATAATAAATACAGAAAAAAATAAAACCCACATGTCACACACACAGACACACACAATTAAACAGACAGACAAACATGGACACACACACACTCACAGAGACACACACACACACACACACACACACGAATTTAAATTCAATCCTAGCATGCAGTTATTTTCCACAAGAAAAATGGAATTAAATTTAAAGTATTGTTTGTTTGTTTTTTGGTCTTGTGGCAGCTGCATATCTTTTAATTTTGATATTTAAAATCAAAATCCGTTTACCTTGCAATGCTGAGAGTGAGCTCAATTTCCCCAGTGCAAGCAGGAAGCCACGACTGACACCTGTATTACAACCAATCAGAGCACAATATGCTAATGAGTTTCTTCCAGAGAGATTCCTCATTCATAAACATCCTTATCCCTCCTGACACAGCCCTGAAACTTAACTCCAGCCCCAAAAACTAACCCCGAAACACATGAGCCCCACACCCCCCCCTGGCTACCCCCGGTACTGCATTTGCCTGTGACAGACAGACGAAAGATCAGACAGCCGTGTAACTGATGTATGTAGTATCGTATGTGTTCATGGTTATAGCTGTGAGTTTTGTCTGCCTACACATAACAATAAACAATAAGCCTGTCTTGCAAATGAAATCAAGCCAGTGTCTGTTTTTTTGTTTTTTTTCTCCTGTTAGCAGGTTATTTTGTCAACTTAAATAAGACGTCGCTGTACCGTCTACGGTACAGATTGTGGCAGTGGTGTCGCTGTAATCTCCATTTATAAACGTTTTTATAACTTTAAAGCATTAAATCTTCAAAATATACAGCCATGCGACACACCAATTTAAAGCTTAGCGTCTCAGGATTCCATTAAGCCCACACACAAAGCATAAGATGATTTACAGCAGTTACACAACTGCTACAAAGTTATAATAAATAAAACAATACAGCGTAAACAGCGCAGCCCGTGTGTTTTGCATCCTTACCTGTTTCCCTGTCCCTTTGGCCACTGCGTGGATTTTTTGCCCAAAGCTTTTTTTTCTTAAATCCCCAAGAGTCCAAGGAAATGGAATATCCAAGCCATTATATCCAAAACGAGCTGTTTGCCTCACAATCTTGACGTTTCTGGCCGAATCACAACGGAAAATCGCTGAACTGTTTTTCATTTCCGCACTTCTAACGCTGCTCGCTTCTCTCCCGAGGGTCCTAGCAACTTGATGTGGGCGTCATTCTATTCCCTGAGTTCTAAGCTTTCCATCGATACCTGATATAAGCCAATCGGTGCAGGTTTGGCTGTGATACACCAATAATAAAGCTGAAGTCTCCTCTGACGCGTTTGGGACCACGCGGAAATGATCGACATTTGCTCGGACCAGTTAGATGTAAATGCCCTCAGACCCGGCTACATTTGTAGCCAATGAGCAGACAAGTCGATCGATACCAAATTTGCCGGTGAAATTTTAACCCTGTAATGGCTGGAGCTGTGTCAAAGCAAAAACAGGGCCTCATATAAGCATTTCACACCCTGTGCAGTTCATAATGACTTATTTCTATATATTTAGGTATATAGTTATTTCAAGTATGTGTATGATTGATGTGGATGTGTTTGTGTATTTGAGAAGTTTTTTTATTTTGTACTTTATTGGCTTTTTTCTTTGCACTTTTCAAATAAAAATCAGAAAAACGCACAGACATATATGTAGAAAAAAATTCATATAAAATCAATTTTTGAGTCTTTTGGCTTCTGGATTTTTTCTGTAGTAAGCTGAGACATGTGGCTAATGTCCTGGATTGTCTGTCACCTGGAATATATGTTCACAGCAGTGGATTTTAATCATTTTATAGATGTATGACTTGGACGGAAATAGAAACCCTCCATTCTAGCCTCTGTAACTCTGTGTCAGTAAGGCCTAGAATCACTCTGACACTTGGAACAAACACTTGAGAGTGTTTTCTTTCCAGTGGTACCAGGCACATCCCTGAGTGTCAAAGTATATGGGAGCTGTACCAATTTTAATTTGGGTATGACGTTTAGACCAAAAGCTTGAAAATGCAGGTGATACTAAAGAGGTTAAAATGTACTTTCAATAGATTCCTCTGCGTCATTTTAAAAGTGTGAAGACAACATCCTTAGAAACGCCCTAAATGTAAACTGTGTAATTCTGGGGAAGATAAGGATGCATCTCAGAAACTGCTGTGATTCTCATTAGCTCTAAAGAACATTTACTGTATTTCAAGATATTTTTTAAACAGAAAAATCTAGCAAGATTACCTTGTCAATGCTGAGAATGAACGTGAAAGACAGCAGTCCTCCAATTAATGCTGCAAGGCACAGAGCTGTATTTATAAATCCTTGCCTTGCTTCCAACCCATCAGAGCACAGTATGCCAATGAGTTTCTTCCAGAGCATAAACATCCCTATCCCTCCTGACACAGCCCTGAAACTTAACTCCAGCCCCAAAGTCTAACCCCGAAACACATCAGCCCCTCCTGGCTACCCCCGGTACTGCATTTCTTTTCTGGCTATTATGTGCACATTGATAACATGATTTGATTGAACTGTATTCCCCAATTTCTGAGGCAGAACATCAGCTACTCTTCCTGGGGTCCACGCAAAACATGAAACATGACATTTTCAGACCAAACTAAACTATAAAAAATGTTGACATTTTCAGATAAAAAAAAGTCATATCATATAATTTTAAAAGGAGTATAGCTAGTATCGTTTCCTGGCCTATATACATGTACAAACTTCTTTCCATGTATTCTAATAGTAATATGTAGCACACAAATACATACAGAGACACAAAGACACACACACACACACACACACACACACACACACACACCTCTCCCCCATCAACTGATTTATATATCAAATTCATTCACTTTCATTTTCAACTGCTCATTTATTCTCACTGAAGGGCTTATTTCATATTTCTTGCTGTTTTGTAATGCCTTCATGTGTGTTCATACTGTGATATATTGCCTGTAACACCAACAACCCTGGAACAGTGGCACCATCTGCTGGACTAAATCAGAAAGGGACGTTCTGCAAGAAAGCTCCTCAGGCCAGGACCTGCACAGGTTCATTTTAACTCGCATGTAAACACAGTTTGCCCAGTATTAGGCTGCACAAACTCCATCAACTGTTTGGTGTATACGTATTTGTTAATGTTATCAGTTTGTTGTAACCACGCCAGATGAAAACACATTCCGTTCGGGAGATACAGACGACCTATTTCAGACTTTGTCAGAAAGCAGTACTTTGCTCCATCTGTTTGACGTCTTTGCATCACCCTTCTGTGAAAATAAATCATTGTTAAAATGGATTTAAGTCCTCATAATTAGATGTCAAGGATTCTTCAAACTCTGTGGTCTTATATTTCTGTTGTTATCACATTATTATACAGCGCATAATTTGAATATCAATGTGGTTATTGTTTTTCTGTAAAAACATGTTACATGTTACAACACGTTACTTTCCCCTGAAATATTCAATATTTACTGAAGCCTTTTTTGTAAGATAAATATGTATTTTCAAAGATTTACTGTGGCGTTGCAAATGAGTATGTACATGTGAAATCAGGTCACAGACTGACGTCGGTTAAATAATTATTTTTTTATTCATTAAAACAAACACAGTCGCTACATGATTAATACTTATCAAACTAAAACAAATGTGTATAATAACTCAAGAGGAATTTGTGTAAAAACCCAGAGTACTGACCCCGAATGAGCCACAATGAATCTATTTGTTGTTGAAACTTTAAAACAATTTGCTTTGGTCAATTATTTTGAATTTTGCTCTGCTCACCAACACACATATGTACAACACGTTCGAGCAAAACAAGAAAATTAGTTAAAAAAAAACAAGAAAATTATTAAGGGCGGCCTCTAGCTCTCCCAGTGGGAGCGTTGGCCCCACGTTGCCCGAGTCCTGCAGCGGCCCGGCTTTGAGTTCGACCTGCGGCCCTTTGCTGCGTGTCGTCCCCCATCCCTCTCCCCCAACAATGATTAGCCACTGTCACTGTGATAGGGGAAAGGCCCAAAAAAGAATCTTTAAAATAAAAAAAAAGCAAATTAATCCCTTTGTAGCGTTTTTTGAAGTTTGGATTTGAGCTCAGCCTCAATCAACGACGATCGCCTCTTCTTTTTAAGGACCGTCTTAATTTTCTCTGCCAGGAATTCTGTCCCTCTTGGTCTGAAACCAGGCAGCCAAATTCTGAGGTCCTCCCCAGCCTTTTTTATGGCAGATGCCCTCGCCATCAGGTTCTTGGTGTCTGAAAAACAAGCATCACAAGTTGCTGTAACTAACCACTGTTAATCTCTGTCATGCCACAGCGTGTCAATGCCGCATCTGGGTCAATATCACCATGAGGTGCCTTTGAGACTTCCCCATTTCCCCCCCAAAAAAGCTGAGATTTTCCATCGAAGTTCATTTTCATTGTATTGAGTATATGTTATGCTGTTAGAAATGCATATTGGTCAAGCTCCCACACTTTTTTATGAATTAACTGCAAGCAGACAATTTACATGCAAACACAGCAAAATATGTCCACCCTGTCATGGACAATTTCAAAGCAGAATAAATACATTGTAATTACATAGTGATTGTAAAACGTACATTTTCAGAAAACTATTTAGTCACTTTCTCAACCAATATATTTTAGTTAATGGGAAAAGTATTTGGATAATAATGAAATTATGGCAAACTATTTCTAAATAAAATCTAACAAAGATATCTGGTCAAACTTTGAAACAATACTATTTGGCCCTCATTTGTTTATAAAGGAATCACACAAACGATTTTGCTAACTTGCGAAAATAATTTTGTGGTGGACACGTTGTGAAATGTCATTGAATGGCCTCATAAATGCAAGGAACAATGCAAGAAAATGATGTTAAAAAAATGCCTTTTCCCATGTAAGGGGAAATTACCAGTTGAACAGACTGGTTTTGATCCACTCTACCTGCATGCAGCCACTGAATAAAGTGGCTGCATGCAGGTAGAGTGGATCTAAACCCAACCGTCCCATTCTCCTTTTCCTAAAACCAACCGTCCCCTTCTTCCCGCGCGTCACAGAAACGTAAGCCCACCCATGACCATTTCCTTAACCTAACCGCGTCGAAAGTGACGCCGATAGTCCCGACCCAGCGCGTTTAGATAAAGCGCGTTTAGACGCTAAAGGAGACTTTTAGCGTCAGTAACAACGCCAAAGGCACCTGACCGAGCGTCCGTATTTTACGCGACGGGAGTGAGAATCTGTTGGACGTAACGGGGACTGATGTTTTTGAGATTTACTTACCACTTTGCAGCCTCTCTTTAAACATTCTCAGGACCTCCTTCTCCTCCCAGAGGTCGCTGGGGGTCTTAAACCTCTCCTCAGCGGCTGCTGTTGACGTCCAAACTGTGGGACTGGTGGAGGATGTGCTGGGGAGGGGCTCGTGGAACGTGGGGGAGCGCAGCACCGTGTTTTTTTTGTGACTTCATTTTATTCTGGAAGAAAGAAAAAAGAACAACAAACATCCTTAGTTGAATCAGAAATACAGGTAAGAGACAATCATCCCTGGCATTTTTACTCTGTGCTGTGTTTCCAATTCAACTACATATTGTATGTACTATTTGGGAAACATTGGATGTACTATTTATGGTTATACTGTAACTATTAGTTTTCTGTGCCTACACTGAAAAGTGACTTTGTGTCACTTTGCAGTATATTTTCATTAAAAAGTATGACTTTCTTCTTTCAAATGGATTGTTCTAATTGTTCATTTCATAACTATGCTATATTATTCTCACTTCAATATGACTGCTGGAGTGCAGTGTAGGACCACATACGGCAAAATGGAATTGAAATGCATTTTAAGTGCCATTCATATGTAGGACTACATGAGACATTTGGATTTGAGGACCTTTCAAGTCTGTTGCATTAACACAATCTAAAATGAAATGTAATATGACATTAACACATAATAAATACAGAAAAAAATAAAACCCACATGTCACACACACAGACACACACACACGTACACGTACACACAGACACACACCACACACACACACACACACAGACACACACAATTAAACAGACAGACACACACGGACACACACACAGACACACACACATGTACACACACACACAGACAGACACACACACACACACACAGACACACAATTAAACAGACAGACACACATAGACACACACACACACACACATGAATTTAAATTCAATCCTAGCATGCCAGTTATTTTCCACAAGAAAAATGGAATTAAATTTAAAGTATTGTTTGTTTGTTTTTTGGTCTTGTGGCAGCTGCAGATCTTTTAATTTTGATATTTAAAATCAAAATCCGTTTACCTTGCAATGCTGAGAGTGAGCTCAATTTCCCCAGTGCAAGCAGGAAGCCACGACTGACACCTGTATTACAACCAATCAGAGCACAATATGCTAATGAGTTTCTTCCAGAGAGATTCCTCACTCATAAACACCACTAACCCTCCTGACACAGCCCTGAAACTTAACTCCAGCCCCAAAGTCTAACCCCGAAACACATGAGCCCCTCCTGGCTACCCCCGGTACTGCATTTCTTTTTTGGCTATGATGTGCATGATGATAGCAGGATTTGATTGAACTGTATTCCCCAATGTCTGAGGCAGAACATCAGCTACTCTTCCTGGGGTCCACGCAAAACATGAAACATGACATTTTCAGACCAAACTAAACTATAAAAAATGTTGACATTTTCAGATAAAAAAAGTCATATCATATAATATTAAAAGGAGTATAGCTAGTATCGTTTCCTGGCCTATATACATGTACAAACTTCTTTCCATGTATTCTAATAGTCTGGCTTTGAGTTCGACCTGCGGCCCTTTGCTGTCCCGTTCTTCTTTTCCTAAACCCAACCGTCCCATTCTTCTTTTCCTAAACCCAACCGTCCCGTTCTTCCCGCACGTCACAGAAACTTAAGCCCACCCACGACCATTTCCTTAACCTAACCGCGTCGAAAGTGACGCCGATAGTCCCGACCCAGCGCGTTTAGACGCTAAAGGAGACTTTTAGCGTCAGTAACAACGCCAAAGGCACCTGACCGAGCGTCCGTATTTTACGCGACGGGAGTGAGAATCTGTTGGACGTAACGGGGACTGATGTTTTTGAGATTTACTTACCACTTTGCAGCCTCTCTTTAAACATTCTCAGGACCTCCTTCTCCTCCCAGAGGTCGCTGGGGGTCTTAAACCTCTCCTCAGCGGCTGCTGTTGACGTCCAAACTGTGGGACTGGTGGAGGATGTGCTGGGGAGGGGCTCGTGGAACGTGGGGGAGCGCAGCACCGTGTTTTTTTTGTGACTTCATTTTATTCTGGAAGAAAGAAAAAAGAACAACAAACATCCTTAGTTGAATCAGAAATACAGGTAAGAGACAATCATCCCTGGCATTTTTACTCTGTGCTGTGTTTCCAATTCAACTACATATTGTATGTACTATTTGGGAAACATTGGATGTACTATTTATGGTTATACTGTAACTATTAGTTTTCTGTGCCTACACTGAAAAGTGACTTTGTGTCACTTTGCAGTATATTTTCATTAAAAAGTATGACTTTCTTCTTTCAAATGGATTGTTCTAATTGTTCATTTCATAACTATGCTATATTATTCTCACTTCAATATGACTGCTGGAGTGCAGTGTAGGACCACATACGGCAAAATGGAATTGAAATGCATTTTAAGTGCCATTCATATGTAGGACTACATGAGACATTTGGATTTGAGGACCTTTCAAGTCTGTTGCATTAACACAATCTAAAATGAAATGTAATATGACATTAACACATAATAAATACAGAAAAAAATAAAACCCACATGTCACACACACAGACACACACAATTAAACAGACAGACACACATGGACACACACACACTCACAGAGACACACACACACACACACACACACACACACACACACACATGAATTTAAATTCAATCCTAGCATGCAGTTATTTTCCACAAGAAAAATGGAATTAAATTTAAAGTATTGTTTGTTTGTTTTTTGGTCTTGTGGCAGCTGCAGATCTTTTAATTTTGATATTTAAAATCAAAATCCGTTTACCTTGCAATGCTGAGAGTGAGCTCAATTTCCCCAGTGCAAGCAGGAAGCCACGACTGACACCTGTATTACAACCAATCAGAGCACAATATGCTAATGAGTTTCTTCCAGAGAGATTCCTCACTCATAAACACCACTAACCCTCCTGACACAGCCCTGAAACTTAACTCCAGCCCCAAAGTCTAACCCCGAAACACATGAGCCCCTCCTGGCTACCCCCGGTACTGCATTTCTTTTTTGGCTATGATGTGCATGATGATAGCAGGATTTGATTGAACTGTATTCCCCAATGTCTGAGGCAGAACATCAGCTACTCTTCCTGGGGTCCACGCAAAACATGAAACATGACATTTTCAGACCAAACTAAACTATAAAAAATGTTGACATTTTCAGATAAAAAAAGTCATATCATATAATATTAAAAGGAGTATAGCTAGTATCGTTTCCTGGCCTATATACATGTACAAACTTCTTTCCATGTATTCTAATAGTCTGGCTTTGAGTTCGACCTGCGGCCCTTTGCTGTCCCATTCTTCTTTTCCTAAACCCAACCGTCGCGTTCTTCCCGCACGTCACAGAAACTTAAGCCCACCCACGACCATTTCCTTAACCTAACCGCGTCGAAAGTGACGCCGATAGTCCCGACCCAGCGCGTTTAGACGCTAAAGGAGACTTTTAGCGTCAGTAACAACGCCAAAGGCACCTGACCGAGCGTCCGTATTTTACGCGACGGGAGTGAGAATCTGTTGGACGTAACGGGGACTGATGTTTTTGAGATTTACTTACCACTTTGCAGCCTCTCTTTAAACATTCTCAGGACCTCCTTCTCCTCCCAGAGGTCGCTGGGGGTCTTAAACCTCTCCTCAGCGGCTGCTGTTGACGTCCAAACTGTGGGACTGGTGGAGGATGTGCTGGGGAGGGGCTCGTGGAACGTGGGGGAGCGCAGCACCGTGTTTTTTTTGTGACTTCATTTTATTCTGGAAGAAAGAAAAAAGAACAACAAAACATCCTTAGTTGAATCAGAAATACAGGTAAGAGACAATCATCCCTGGCATTTTTACTCTGTGCTGTGTTTCCAATTCAACTACATATTGTATGTACTATTTGGGAAACATTGGATGTACTATTTATGGTTATACTGTAACTATTAGTTTTCTGTGCCTACACTGAAAAGTGACTTTGTGTCACTTTGCAGTATATTTTCATTAAAAAGTATGACTTTCTTCTTTCAAATGGATTGTTCTAATTGTTCATTTCATAACTATGCTATATTATTCTCACTTCAATATGACTGCTGGAGTGCAGTGTAGGACCACATACGGCAAAATGGAATTGAAATGCATTTTAAGTGCCATTCATATGTAGGACTACATGAGACATTTGGATTTGAGGACCTTTCAAGTCTGTTGCATTAACACAATCTAAAATGAAATGTAATATGACATTAACACATAATAAATACAGAAAAAAATAAAACCCACATGTCACACACACAGACACACACAATTAAACAGACAGACACACATGGACACACACACACTCACAGAGACACACACACACACACACACACACACACACACACACACATGAATTTAAATTCAATCCTAGCATGCAGTTATTTTCCACAAGAAAAATGGAATTAAATTTAAAGTATTGTTTGTTTGTTTTTTGGTCTTGTGGCAGCTGCATATCTTTTAATTTTGATATTTAAAATCAAAATCCGTTTACCTTGCAATGCTGAGAGTGAGCTCAATTTCCCCAGTGCAAGCAGGAAGCCACGACTGACACCTGTATTACAACCAATCAGAGCACAATATGCTAATGAGTTTCTTCCAGAGAGATTCCTCACTCATAAACACCACTAACCCTCCTGACACAGCCCTGAAACTTAACTCCAGCCCCAAAGTCTAACCCCGAAACACATGAGCCCCTCCTGGCTACCCCCGGTACTACATTTCTTTTTTGGCTATGATGTGCATGATGATAGCAGGATTTGATTGAACTGTATTCCCCAATGTCTGAGGCAGAACATCAGCTACTCTTCCTGGGGTCCACGCAAAACATGAAACATGACATTTTCAGACCAAACTAAACTATAAAAAATGTTGACATTTTCAGATAAAAAAAGTCATATCATACAATATTAAAAGGAGTATAGCTAGTATCGTTTCCTGGCCTATATACATGTACAAACTTCTTTCCATGTATTCTAATAGTCTGGCTTTGAGTTCGACCTGCGGCCCTTTGCTGTCCCATTCTTCTTTTCCTAAACCCAACCGTCGCGTTCTTCCCGCACGTCACAGAAACTTAAGCCCACCCACGACCATTTCCTTAACCTAACCGCGTCGAAAGTGACGCCGATAGTCCCGACCCAGCGCGTTTAGACGCTAAAGGAGACTTTTAGCGTCAGTAACAACGCCAAAGGCACCTGACCGAGCGTCCGTATTTTACGCGACGGGAGTGAGAATCTGTTGGACGTAACGGGGACTGATGTTTTTGAGATTTACTTACCACTTTGCAGCCTCTCTTTAAACATTCTCAGGACCTCCTTCTCCTCCCAGAGGTCGCTGGGGGTCTTAAACCTCTCCTCAGCGGCTGCTGTTGACGTCCAAACTGTGGGACTGGTGGAGGATGTGCTGGGGAGGGGCTCGTGGAACGTGGGGGAGCGCAGCACCGTGTTTTTTTTGTGACTTCATTTTATTCTGGAAGAAAGAAAAAAGAACAACAAACATCCTTAGTTGAATCAGAAATACAGGTAAGAGACAATCATCCCTGGCATTTTTACTCTGTGCTGTGTTTCCAATTCAACTACATATTGTATGTACTATTTGGGAAACATTGGATGTACTATTTATGGTTATACTGTAACTATTAGTTTTCTGTGCCTACACTGAAAAGTGACTTTGTGTCACTTTGCAGTATATTTTCATTAAAAAGTATGACTTTCTTCTTTCAAATGGATTGTTCTAATTGTTCATTTCATAACTATGCTATATTATTCTCACTTCAATATGACTGCTGGAGTGCAGTGTAGGACCACATACGGCAAAATGGAATTGAAATGCATTTTAAGTGCCATTCATATGTAGGACTACATGAGACATTTGGATTTGAGGACCTTTCAAGTCTGTTGCATTAACACAATCTAAAATGAAATGTAATATGACATTAACACATAATAAATACAGAAAAAAATAAAACCCACATGTCACACACACAGACACACACACACGTACACATACACACAGACAGACACACACACACACACACACACAGACACACACAAACAAACAGACAGACACACACGCACACACACACACACACACACACACACGTACACATACACACAGACACACACACACACACACACAGACACACACAATTAAACAGACAGACACACATGGACACACACACACACACACATGAATTTAAATTCAATCCTAGCATGCCAGTTATTTTCCACAAGAAAAATGGAATTAAATTTAAAGTATTGTTTGTTTGTTTTTTGGTCTTGTGGCAGCTGCAGATCTTTTAATTTTGATATTTAAAATCAAAATCCGTTTACCTTGCAATGCTGAGAGTGAGCTCAATTTCCCCAGTGCAAGCAGGAAGCCACGACTGACACCTGTATTACAACCAATCAGAGCACAATATGCTAATGAGTTTCTTCCAGAGAGATTCCTCACTCATAAACACCACTAACCCTCCTGACACAGCCCTGAAACTTAACTCCAGCCCCAAAGTCTAACCCCGAAACACATGAGCCCCTCCTGGCTACCCCCGGTACTGCATTTCTTTTTTGGCTATGATGTGCATGATGATAGCAGGATTTGATTGAACTGTATTCCCCAATGTCTGAGGCAGAACATCAGCTACTCTTCCTGGGGTCCACGCAAAACATGAAACATGACATTTTCAGACCAAACTAAACTATAAAAAATGTTGACATTTTCAGATAAAAAAAGTCATATCATATAATATTAAAAGGAGTATAGCTAGTATCGTTTCCTGGCCTATATACATGTACAAACTTCTTTCCATGTATTCTAATAGTCTGGCTTTGAGTTCGACCTGCGGCCCTTTGCTGTCCCGTTCTTCTTTTCCTAAACCCAACCGTCCCGTTCTTCCCGCGCGTCACAGAAACTTAAGCCCACCCACGACCATTTCCTTAACCTAACCGCGTCGAAAGTGACGCCGATAGTCCCGACCCAGCGCGTTTAGACGCTAAAGGAGACTTTTAGCGTCAGTAACAACGCCAAAGGCACCTGACCGAGCGTCCGTATTTTACGCGACGGGAGTGAGAATCTGTTGGACGTAACGGGGACTGATGTTTTTGAGATTTACTTACCACTTTGCAGCCTCTCTTTAAACATTCTCAGGACCTCCTTCTCCTCCCAGAGGTCGCTGGGGGTCTTAAACCTCTCCTCAGCGGCTGCTGTTGACGTCCAAACTGTGGGACTGGTGGAGGATGTGCTGGGGAGGGGCTCGTGGAACGTGGGGGAGCGCAGCACCGTGTTTTTTTTGTGACTTCATTTTATTCTGGAAGAAAGAAAAAAGAACAACAAACATCCTTAGTTGAATCAGAAATACAGGTAAGAGACAATCATCCCTGGCATTTTTACTCTGTGCTGTGTTTCCAATTCAACTACATATTGTATGTACTATTTGGGAAACATTGGATGTACTATTTATGGTTATACTGTAACTATTAGTTTTCTGTGCCTACACTGAAAAGTGACTTTGTGTCACTTTGCAGTATATTTTCATTAAAAAGTATGACTTTCTTCTTTCAAATGGATTGTTCTAATTGTTCATTTCATAACTATGCTATATTATTCTCACTTCAATATGACTGCTGGAGTGCAGTGTAGGACCACATACGGCAAAATGGAATTGAAATGCATTTTAAGTGCCATTCATATGTAGGACTACATGAGACATTTGGATTTGAGGACCTTTCAAGTCTGTTGCATTAACACAATCTAAAATGAAATGTAATATGACATTAACACATAATAAATACAGAAAAAAATAAAACCCACATGTCACACACACAGACACACACACACGTACACATACACACAGACAGACACACACACACACACACACACACACAATTAAACAGACAAACACACACGGACACACACACAGACACACACACACGTACACATACACACAGACAGACACACACACACACACAGACACACACAATTAAACAGACAGACACACATGGACACACACACACACACACACATGAATTTAAATTCAATCCTAGCATGCCAGTTATTTTCCACAAGAAAAATGGAATTAAATTTAAAGTATTGTTTGTTTGTTTTTTGGTCTTGTGGCAGCTGCAGATCTTTTAATTTTGATATTTAAAATCAAAATCCGTTTACCTTGCAATGCTGAGAGTGAGCTCAATTTCCCCAGTGCAAGCAGGAAGCCACGACTGACACCTGTATTACAACCAATCAGAGCACAATATGCTAATGAGTTTCTTCCAGAGAGATTCCTCACTCATAAACACCACTAACCCTCCTGACACAGCCCTGAAACTTAACTCCAGCCCCAAAGTCTAACCCCGAAACACATGAGCCCCTCCTGGCTACCCCCGGTACTGCATTTCTTTTTTGGCTATGATGTGCATGATGATAGCAGGATTTGATTGAACTGTATTCCCCAATGTCTGAGGCAGAACATCAGCTACTCTTCCTGGGGTCCACGCAAAACATGAAACATTACATTTTCAGACCAAACTAAACTATAAAAAATGTTGACATTTTCAGATAAAAAAAGTCATATCATATAATATTAAAAGGAGTATAGCTAGTATCGTTTCCTGGCCTATATACATGTACAAACTTCTTTCCATGTATTCTAATAGTCTGGCTTTGAGTTCGACCTGCGGCCCTTTGCTGTCCCGTTCTTCTTTTCCTAAACCCAACCGTCCCATTCTTCTTTTCCTAAACCCAACCGTCCCGTTCTTCCCGCACGTCACAGAAACTTAAGCCCACCCACGACCATTTCCTTAACCTAACCGCGTCGAAAGTGACGCCGATAGTCCCGACCCAGCGCGTTTAGACGCTAAGGAGACTTTTAGCGTCAGTAACAACGCCAAAGGCACCTGACCGAGCGTCCGTATTTTACGCGACGGGAGTGAGAATCTGTTGGACGTAACGGGGACTGATGTTTTTGAGATTTACTTACCACTTTGCAGCCTCTCTTTAAACATTCTCAGGACCTCCTTCTCCTCCCAGAGGTCGCTGGGGGTCTTAAACCTCTCCTCAGCGGCTGCTGTTGACGTCCAAACTGTGGGACTGGTGGAGGATGTGCTGGGGAGGGGCTCGTGGAACGTGGGGGAGCGCAGCACCGTGTTTTTTTTGTGACTTCATTTTATTCTGGAAGAAAGAAAAAAGAACAAAAAACATCCTTAGTTGAATCAGAAATACAGGTAAGAGACAATCATCCCTGGCATTTTTACTCTGTGCTGTGTTTCCAATTCAACTACATATTGTATGTACTATTTGGGAAACATTGGATGTACTATTTATGGTTATACTGTAACTATTAGTTTTCTGTGCCTACACTGAAAAGTGACTTTGTGTCACTTTGCAGTATATTTTCATTAAAAAGTATGACTTTCTTCTTTCAAATGGATTGTTCTAATTGTTCATTTCATAACTATGCTATATTATTCTCACTTCAATATGACTGCTGGAGTGCAGTGTAGGACCACATACGGCAAAATGGAATTGAAATGCATTTTAAGTGCCATTCATATGTAGGACTACATGAGACATTTGGATTTGAGGACCTTTCAAGTCTGTTGCATTAACACAATCTAAAATGAAATGTAATATGACATTAACACATAATAAATACAGAAAAAAATAAAACCCACATGTCACACACACAGACACACACAATTAAACAGACAGACACACATGGACACACACACACTCACAGACACACACACACACACACACACACACACACACACACACACACACACACATGAATTTAAATTCAATCCTAGCATGCAGTTATTTTCCACAAGAAAAATGGAATTAAATTTAAAGTATTGTTTGTTTGTTTTTTGGTCTTGTGGCAGCTGCATATCTTTTAATTTTGATATTTAAAATCAAAATCCGTTTACCTTGCAATGCTGAGAGTGAGCTCAATTTCCCCAGTGCAAGCAGGAAGCCACGACTGACACCTGTATTACAACCAATCAGAGCACAATATGCTAATGAGTTTCTTCCAGAGAGATTCCTCACTCATAAACACCACTAACCCTCCTGACACAGCCCTGAAACTTAACTCCAGCCCCAAAGTCTAACCCCGAAACACATGAGCCCCTCCTGGCTACCCCCGGTACTACATTTCTTTTTTGGCTATGATGTGCATGATGATAGCAGGATTTGATTGAACTGTATTCCCCAATGTCTGAGGCAGAACATCAGCTACTCTTCCTGGGGTCCACGCAAAACATGAAACATGACATTTTCAGACCAAACTAAACTATAAAAAATGTTGACATTTTCAGATAAAAAAAGTCATATCATACAATATTAAAAGGAGTATAGCTAGTATCGTTTCCTGGCCTATATACATGTACAAACTTCTTTCCATGTATTCTAATAGTCTGGCTTTGAGTTCGACCTGCGGCCCTTTGCTGTCCCATTCTTCTTTTCCTAAACCCAACCGTCGCGTTCTTCCCGCACGTCACAGAAACTTAAGCCCACCCACGACCATTTCCTTAACCTAACCGCGTCGAAAGTGACGCCGATAGTCCCGACCCAGCGCGTTTAGACGCTAAAGGAGACTTTTAGCGTCAGTAACAACGCCAAAGGCACCTGACCGAGCGTCCGTATTTTACGCGACGGGAGTGAGAATCTGTTGGACGTAACGGGGACTGATGTTTTTGAGATTTACTTACCACTTTGCAGCCTCTCTTTAAACATTCTCAGGACCTCCTTCTCCTCCCAGAGGTCGCTGGGGGTCTTAAACCTCTCCTCAGCGGCTGCTGTTGACGTCCAAACTGTGGGACTGGTGGAGGATGTGCTGGGGAGGGGCTCGTGGAACGTGGGGGAGCGCAGCACCGTGTTTTTTTTGTGACTTCATTTTATTCTGGAAGAAAGAAAAAAGAACAAAAACATCCTTAGTTGAATCAGAAATACAGGTAAGAGACAATCATCCCTGGCATTTTTACTCTGTGCTGTGTTTCCAATTCAACTACATATTGTATGTACTATTTGGGAAACATTGGATGTACTATTTATGGTTATACTGTAACTATTAGTTTTCTGTGCCTACACTGAAAAGTGACTTTGTGTCACTTTGCAGTATATTTTCATTAAAAAGTATGACTTTCTTCTTTCAAATGGATTGTTCTAATTGTTCATTTCATAACTATGCTATATTATTCTCACTTCAATATGACTGCTGGAGTGCAGTGTAGGACCACATACGGCAAAATGGAATTGAAATGCATTTTAAGTGCCATTCATATGTAGGACTACATGAGACATTTGGATTTGAGGACCTTTCAAGTCTGTTGCATTAACACAATCTAAAATGAAATGTAATATGACATTAACACATAATAAATACAGAAAAAAATAAAACCCACATGTCACACACACAGACACACACAATTAAACAGACAGACACACATGGACACACACACACTCACAGAGACACACACACACACACACACACACACACACACACACATGAATTTAAATTCAATCCTAGCATGCAGTTATTTTCCACAAGAAAAATGGAATTAAATTTAAAGTATTGTTTGTTTGTTTTTTGGTCTTGTGGCAGCTGCATATCTTTTAATTTTGATATTTAAAATCAAAATCCGTTTACCTTGCAATGCTGAGAGTGAGCTCAATTTCCCCAGTGCAAGCAGGAAGCCACGACTGACACCTGTATTACAACCAATCAGAGCACAATATGCTAATGAGTTTCTTCCAGAGAGATTCCTCACTCATAAACACCACTAACCCTCCTGACACAGCCCTGAAACTTAACTCCAGCCCCAAAGTCTAACCCCGAAACACATGAGCCCCTCCTGGCTACCCCCGGTACTACATTTCTTTTTTGGCTATGATGTGCATGATGATAGCAGGATTTGATTGAACTGTATTCCCCAATGTCTGAGGCAGAACATCAGCTACTCTTCCTGGGGTCCACGCAAAACATGAAACATGACATTTTCAGACCAAACTAAACTATAAAAAATGTTGACATTTTCAGATAAAAAAAGTCATATCATACAATATTAAAAGGAGTATAGCTAGTATCGTTTCCTGGCCTATATACATGTACAAACTTCTTTCCATGTATTCTAATAGTCTGGCTTTGAGTTCGACCTGCGGCCCTTTGCTGTCCCATTCTTCTTTTCCTAAACCCAACCGTCGCGTTCTTCCCGCACGTCACAGAAACTTAAGCCCACCCACGACCATTTCCTTAACCTAACCGCGTCGAAAGTGACGCCGATAGTCCCGACCCAGCGCGTTTAGACGCTAAAGGAGACTTTTAGCGTCAGTAACAACGCCAAAGGCACCTGACCGAGCGTCCGTATTTTACGCGACGGGAGTGAGAATCTGTTGGACGTAACGGGGACTGATGTTTTTGAGATTTACTTACCACTTTGCAGCCTCTCTTTAAACATTCTCAGGACCTCCTTCTCCTCCCAGAGGTCGCTGGGGGTCTTAAACCTCTCCTCAGCGGCTGCTGTTGACGTCCAAACTGTGGGACTGGTGGAGGATGTGCTGGGGAGGGGCTCGTGGAACGTGGGGGAGCGCAGCACCGTGTTTTTTTTGTGACTTCATTTTATTCTGGAAGAAAGAAAAAAGAACAACAAACATCCTTAGTTGAATCAGAAATACAGGTAAGAGACAATCATCCCTGGCATTTTTACTCTGTGCTGTGTTTCCAATTCAACTACATATTGTATGTACTATTTGGGAAACATTGGATGTACTATTTATGGTTATACTGTAACTATTAGTTTTCTGTGCCTACACTGAAAAGTGACTTTGTGTCACTTTGCAGTATATTTTCATTAAAAGTATGACTTTCTTCTTTCAAATGGATTGTTCTAATTGTTCATTTCATAACTATGCTATATTATTCTCACTTCAATATGACTGCTGGAGTGCAGTGTAGGACCACATACGGCAAAATGGAATTGAAATGCATTTTAAGTGCCATTCATATGTAGGACTACATGAGACATTTGGATTTGAGGACCTTTCAAGTCTGTTGCATTAACACAATCTAAAATGAAATGTAATATGACATTAACACATAATAAATACAGAAAAAAATAAAACCCACATGTCACACACACAGACACACACAATTAAACAGACAGACAAACATGGACACACACACACTCACAGAGACACACACACACACACACACACACACACACACACACACGAATTTAAATTCAATCCTAGCATGCAGTTATTTTCCACAAGAAAAATGGAATTAAATTTAAAGTATTGTTTGTTTGTTTTTTGGTCTTGTGGCAGCTGCATATCTTTTAATTTTGATATTTAAAATCAAAATCCGTTTACCTTGCAATGCTGAGAGTGAGCTCAATTTCCCCAGTGCAAGCAGGAAGCCACGACTGACACCTGTATTACAACCAATCAGAGCACAATATGCTAATGAGTTTCTTCCAGAGAGATTCCTCATTCATAAACATCCTTATCCCTCCTGACACAGCCCTGAAACTTAACTCCAGCCCCAAAAACTAACCCCGAAACACATGAGCCCCCCCTGGCTACCCCCGGTACTGCATTTGCCTGTGACAGACAGACGAAAGATCAGACAGCCGTGTAACTGATGTATGTAGTATCGTATGTGTTCATGGTTATAGCTGTGAGTTTTGTCTGCCTACACATAACAATAAACAATAAGCCTGTCTTGCAAATGAAATCAAGCCAGTGTCTGTTTTTTTGTTTTTTTTCTCCTGTTAGCAGGTTATTTTGTGAACTTAAAATGTACTTTCAATAGATTCCTCTGTGTCATTTTAAAAGTGTGAAGACAACATCCTTAGAAACGCCCTAAATGTAAACTGTGTAATTCTGGGGAAGATAAGGATGCATCTCAGAAACTGCTGTGATTCTCATTAGCTCTAAAGAACATTTACTGTATTTCAAGATATTTTTTAAACAGAAAAATCTAGCAAGATTACCTTGTCAATGCTGAGAATGAACGTGAAAGACAGCAGTCCTCCAATTAATGCTGCAAGGCACAGAGCTGTATTTATAAATCCTTGCCTTGCTTCCAACCCATCAGAGCACAGTATGCCAATGAGTTTCTTCCAGAGCATAAACATCCCTATCCCTCCTGACACAGCCCTGAAACTTAACTCCAGCCCCAAAGTCTAACCCCGAAACACATCAGCCCCTCCTGGCTACCCCCGGTACTGCATTTCTTTTCTGGCTATTATGTGCACATTGATAACATGATTTGATTGAACTGTATTCCACAATGTCTGAGGCAGAACATCAGCTACTCTTCCTGGGGTCCACGCACAACATGAAACATGACATTTTCAGACCAAACTAAACTATAAAAAATGTTGACATTTTCAGATAAAAAAAAGTCATATCATATAATATTAAAAGGAGTATAGCTAGTATCGTTTCCTGGCCTATATACATGTACAAACTTCTTTCCATGTATTCTAATAGTCTGGCTTTGAGTTCGACCTGCGGCCCTTTGCTGTCCCGTTCTTCTTTTCCTAAACCCAACCGTCCCATTCTTCTTTTCCTAAACCCAACCGTCCCCTTCTTCCCGCGCGTCACAGAAACTTAAGCCCACCCACGACCATTTCCTTAACCTAACCGCGTCGAAAGTGACGCCGATAGTCCCGACCCAGCGCGTTTAGACGCTAAAGGAGACTTTTAGCGTCAGTAACAACGCCAAAGGCACCTGACCGAGCGTCCGTATTTTACGCGACGGGAGTGAGAATCTGTTGGACGTAACGGGGACTGATGTTTTTGAGATTTACTTACCACTTTGCAGCCTCTCTTTAAACATTCTCAGGACCTCCTTCTCCTCCCAGAGGTCGCTGGGGGTCTTAAACCTCTCCTCAGCGGCTGCTGTTGACGTCCAAACTGTGGGACTGGTGGAGGATGTGCTGGGGAGGGGCTCGTGGAACGTGGGGGAGCGCAGCACCGTGTTTTTTTTGTGACTTCATTTTATTCTGGAAGAAAGAAAAAAGAACAACAAACATCCTTAGTTGAATCAGAAATACAGGTAAGAGACAATCATCCCTGGCATTTTTACTCTGTGCTGTGTTTCCAATTCAACTACATATTGTATGTACTATTTGGGAAACATTGGATGTACTATTTATGGTTATACTGTAACTATTAGTTTTCTGTGCCTACACTGAAAAGTGACTTTGTGTCACTTTGCAGTATATTTTCATTAAAAAGTATGACTTTCTTCTTTCAAATGGATTGTTCTAATTGTTCATTTCATAACTATGCTATATTATTCTCACTTCAATATGACTGCTGGAGTGCAGTGTAGGACCACATACGGCAAAATGGAATTGAAATGCATTTTAAGTGCCATTCATATGTAGGACTACATGAGACATTTGGATTTGAGGACCTTTCAAGTCTGTTGCATTAACACAATCTAAAATGAAATGTAATATGACATTAACACATAATAAATACAGAAAAAAATAAAACCCACATGTCACACACACAGACACACACAATTAAACAGACAGACACACATGGACACACACACACTCACAGAGACACACACACACACACACACACACACACACACACACACACACACATGAATTTAAATTCAATCCTAGCATGCAGTTATTTTCCACAAGAAAAATGGAATTAAATTTAAAGTATTGTTTGTTTGTTTTTTGGTCTTGTGGCAGCTGCATATCTTTTAATTTTGATATTTAAAATCAAAATCCGTTTACCTTGCAATGCTGAGAGTGAGCTCAATTTCCCCAGTGCAAGCAGGAAGCCACGACTGACACCTGTATTACAACCAATCAGAGCACAATATGCTAATGAGTTTCTTCCAGAGAGATTCCTCACTCATAAACACCACTAACCCTCCTGACACAGCCCTGAAACTTAACTCCAGCCCCAAAGTCTAACCCCGAAACACATGAGCCCCTCCTGGCTACCCCCGGTACTACATTTCTTTTTTGGCTATGATGTGCATGATGATAGCAGGATTTGATTGAACTGTATTCCCCAATGTCTGAGGCAGAACATCAGCTACTCTTCCTGGGGTCCACGCAAAACATGAAACATGACATTTTCAGACCAAACTAAACTATAAAAAATGTTGACATTTTCAGATAAAAAAAGTCATATCATACAATATTAAAAGGAGTATAGCTAGTATCGTTTCCTGGCCTATATACATGTACAAACTTCTTTCCATGTATTCTAATAGTCTGGCTTTGAGTTCGACCTGCGGCCCTTTGCTGTCCCATTCTTCTTTTCCTAAACCCAACCGTCGCGTTCTTCCCGCACGTCACAGAAACTTAAGCCCACCCACGACCATTTCCTTAACCTAACCGCGTCGAAAGTGACGCCGATAGTCCCGACCCAGCGCGTTTAGACGCTAAAGGAGACTTTTAGCGTCAGTAACAACGCCAAAGGCACCTGACCGAGCGTCCGTATTTTACGCGACGGGAGTGAGAATCTGTTGGACGTAACGGGGACTGATGTTTTTGAGATTTACTTACCACTTTGCAGCCTCTCTTTAAACATTCTCAGGACCTCCTTCTCCTCCCAGAGGTCGCTGGGGGTCTTAAACCTCTCCTCAGCGGCTGCTGTTGACGTCCAAACTGTGGGACTGGTGGAGGATGTGCTGGGGAGGGGCTCGTGGAACGTGGGGGAGCGCAGCACCGTGTTTTTTTTGTGACTTCATTTTATTCTGGAAGAAAGAAAAAAGAACAACAAACATCCTTAGTTGAATCAGAAATACAGGTAAGAGACAATCATCCCTGGCATTTTTACTCTGTGCTGTGTTTCCAATTCAACTACATATTGTATGTACTATTTGGGAAACATTGGATGTACTATTTATGGTTATACTGTAACTATTAGTTTTCTGTGCCTACACTGAAAAGTGACTTTGTGTCACTTTGCAGTATATTTTCATTAAAAAGTATGACTTTCTTCTTTCAAATGGATTGTTCTAATTGTTCATTTCATAACTATGCTATATTATTCTCACTTCAATATGACTGCTGGAGTGCAGTGTAGGACCACATACGGCAAAATGGAATTGAAATGCATTTTAAGTGCCATTCATATGTAGGACTACATGAGACATTTGGATTTGAGGACCTTTCAAGTCTGTTGCATTAACACAATCTAAAATGAAATGTAATATGACATTAACACATAATAAATACAGAAAAAAATAAAACCCACATGTCACACACACAGACACACACAATTAAACAGACAGACACACATGGACACACACACACTCACAGAGACACACACACACACACACACACACACACACACACACACACACATGAATTTAAATTCAATCCTAGCATGCAGTTATTTTCCACAAGAAAAATGGAATTAAATTTAAAGTATTGTTTGTTTGTTTTTTGGTCTTGTGGCAGCTGCAGATCTTTTAATTTTGATATTTAAAATCAAAATCCGTTTACCTTGCAATGCTGAGAGTGAGCTCAATTTCCCCAGTGCAAGCAGGAAGCCACGACTGACACCTGTATTACAACCAATCAGAGCACAATATGCTAATGAGTTTCTTCCAGAGAGATTCCTCACTCATAAACACCACTAACCCTCCTGACACAGCCCTGAAACTTAACTCCAGCCCCAAAGTCTAACCCCGAAACACATGAGCCCCTCCTGGCTACCCCCGGTACTACATTTCTTTTTTGGCTATGATGTGCATGATGATAGCAGGATTTGATTGAACTGTATTCCCCAATGTCTGAGGCAGAACATCAGCTACTCTTCCTGGGGTCCACGCAAAACATGAAACATGACATTTTCAGACCAAACTAAACTATAAAAAATGTTGACATTTTCAGATAAAAAAAGTCATATCATATAATATTAAAAGGAGTATAGCTAGTATCGTTTCCTGGCCTATATACATGTACAAACTTCTTTCCATGTATTCTAATAGTCTGGCTTTGAGTTCGACCTGCGGCCCTTTGCTGTCCCATTCTTCTTTTCCTAAACCCAACCGTCCCGTTCTTCCCGCACGTCACAGAAACTTAAGCCCACCCACGACCATTTCCTTAACCTAACCGCGTCGAAAGTGACGCCGATAGTCCCGACCCAGCGCGTTTAGACGCTAAAGGAGACTTTTAGCGTCAGTAACAACGCCAAAGGCACCTGACCGAGCGTCCGTATTTTACGCGACGGGAGTGAGAATCTGTTGGACGTAACGGGGACTGATGTTTTTGAGATTTACTTACCACTTTGCAGCCTCTCTTTAAACATTCTCAGGACCTCCTTCTCCTCCCAGAGGTCGCTGGGGGTCTTAAACCTCTCCTCAGCGGCTGCTGTTGACGTCCAAACTGTGGGACTGGTGGAGGATGTGCTGGGGAGGGGCTCGTGGAACGTGGGGGAGCGCAGCACCGTGTTTTTTTTGTGACTTCATTTTATTCTGGAAGAAAGAAAAAAGAACAACAAACATCCTTAGTTGAATCAGAAATACAGGTAAGAGACAATCATCCCTGGCATTTTTACTCTGTGCTGTGTTTCCAATTCAACTACATATTGTATGTACTATTTGGGAAACATTGGATGTACTATTTATGGTTATACTGTAACTATTAGTTTTCTGTGCCTACACTGAAAAGTGACTTTGTGTCACTTTGCAGTATATTTTCATTAAAAAGTATGACTTTCTTCTTTCAAATGGATTGTTCTAATTGTTCATTTCATAACTATGCTATATTATTCTCACTTCAATATGACTGCTGGAGTGCAGTGTAGGACCACATACGGCAAAATGGAATTGAAATGCATTTTAAGTGCCATTCATATGTAGGACTACATGAGACATTTGGATTTGAGGACCTTTCAAGTCTGTTGCATTAACACAATCTAAAATGAAATGTAATATGACATTAACACATAATAAATACAGAAAAAAATAAAACCCACATGTCACACACACAGACACACACAATTAAACAGACAGACACACATGGACACACACACACTCACAGAGACACACACACACACACACACACACACACACACACACACACATGAATTTAAATTCAATCCTAGCATGCAGTTATTTTCCACAAGAAAAATGGAATTAAATTTAAAGTATTGTTTGTTTGTTTTTTGGTCTTGTGGCAGCTGCATATCTTTTAATTTTGATATTTAAAATCAAAATCCGTTTACCTTGCAATGCTGAGAGTGAGCTCAATTTCCCCAGTGCAAGCAGGAAGCCACGACTGACACCTGTATTACAACCAATCAGAGCACAATATGCTAATGAGTTTCTTCCAGAGAGATTCCTCACTCATAAACACCACTAACCCTCCTGACACAGCCCTGAAACTTAACTCCAGCCCCAAAGTCTAACCCCGAAACACATGAGCCCCTCCTGGCTACCCCCGGTACTACATTTCTTTTTTGGCTATGATGTGCATGATGATAGCAGGATTTGATTGAACTGTATTCCCCAATGTCTGAGGCAGAACATCAGCTACTCTTCCTGGGGTCCACGCAAAACATGAAACATTACATTTTCAGACCAAACTAAACTATAAAAAATGTTGACATTTTCAGATAAAAAAAGTCATATCATATAATATTAAAAGGAGTATAGCTAGTATCGTTTCCTGGCCTATATACATGTACAAACTTCTTTCCATGTATTCTAATAGTCTGGCTTTGAGTTCGACCTGCGGCCCTTTGCTGTCCCATTCTTCTTTTCCTAAACCCAACCGTCGCGTTCTTCCCGCACGTCACAGAAACTTAAGCCCACCCACGACCATTTCCTTAACCTAACCGCGTCGAAAGTGACGCCGATAGTCCCGACCCAGCGCGTTTAGACGCTAAAGGAGACTTTTAGCGTCAGTAACAACGCCAAAGGCACCTGACCGAGCGTCCGTATTTTACGCGACGGGAGTGAGAATCTGTTGGACGTAACGGGGACTGATGTTTTTGAGATTTACTTACCACTTTGCAGCCTCTCTTTAAACATTCTCAGGACCTCCTTCTCCTCCCAGAGGTCGCTGGGGGTCTTAAACCTCTCCTCAGCGGCTGCTGTTGACGTCCAAACTGTGGGACTGGTGGAGGATGTGCTGGGGAGGGGCTCGTGGAACGTGGGGGAGCGCAGCACCGTGTTTTTTTTGTGACTTCATTTTATTCTGGAAGAAAGAAAAAAGAACAAAAAACATCCTTAGTTGAATCAGAAATACAGGTAAGAGACAATCATCCCTGGCATTTTTACTCTGTGCTGTGTTTCCAATTCAACTACATATTGTATGTACTATTTGGGAAACATTGGATGTACTATTTATGGTTATACTGTAACTATTAGTTTTCTGTGCCTACACTGAAAAGTGACTTTGTGTCACTTTGCAGTATATTTTCATTAAAAAGTATGACTTTCTTCTTTCAAATGGATTGTTCTAATTGTTCATTTCATAACTATGCTATATTATTCTCACTTCAATATGACTGCTGGAGTGCAGTGTAGGACCACATACGGCAAAATGGAATTGAAATGCATTTTAAGTGCCATTCATATGTAGGACTACATGAGACATTTGGATTTGAGGACCTTTCAAGTCTGTTGCATTAACACAATCTAAAATGAAATGTAATATGACATTAACACATAATAAATACAGAAAAAAATAAAACCCACATGTCACACACACAGACACACACAATTAAACAGACAGACACACATGGACACACACACACACTCACAGAGACACACACACACACACACACACATGAATTTAAATTCAATCCTAGCATGCAGTTATTTTCCACAAGAAAAATGGAATTAAATTTAAAGTATTGTTTGTTTGTTTTTTGGTCTTGTGGCAGCTGCATATCTTTTAATTTTGATATTTAAAATCAAAATCCGTTTACCTTGCAATGCTGAGAGTGAGCTCAATTTCCCCAGTGCAAGCAGGAAGCCACGACTGACACCTGTATTACAACCAATCAGAGCACAATATGCTAATGAGTTTCTTCCAGAGAGATTCCTCATTCATAAACATCCTTATCCCTCCTGACACAGCCCTGAAACTTAACTCCAGCCCCAAAAACTAACCCCGAAACACATGAGCCCCACACCCCCCCCTGGCTACCCCCGGTACTGCATTTGCCTGTGACAGACAGACGAAAGATCAGACAGCCGTGTAACTGATGTATGTAGTATCGTATGTGTTCATGGTTATAGCTGTGAGTTTTGTCTGCCTACACATAACAATAAACAATAAGCCTGTCTTGCAAATGAAATCAAGCCAGTGTCTGTTTTTTTGTTTTTTTTCTCCTGTTAGCAGGTTATTTTGTGAACTTAAAATGTACTTTCAATAGATTCCTCTGTGTCATTTTAAAAGTGTGAAGACAACATCCTTAGAAACGCCCTAAATGTAAACTGTGTAATTCTGGGGAAGATAAGGATGCATCTCAGAAACTGCTGTGATTCTCATTAGCTCTAAAGAACATTTACTGTATTTCAAGATATTTTTTAAACAGAAAAATCTAGCAAGATTACCTTGTCAATGCTGAGAATGAACGTGAAAGACAGCAGTCCTCCAATTAATGCTGCAAGGCACAGAGCTGTATTTATAAATCCTTGCCTTGCTTCCAACCCATCAGAGCACAGTATGCCAATGAGTTTCTTCCAGAGCATAAACATCCCTATCCCTCCTGACACAGCCCTGAAACTTAACTCCAGCCCCAAAGTCTAACCCCGAAACACATGAGCCCCTCCTGGCTACCCCCGGTACTGCATTTCTTTTCTGGCTATTATGTGCACATTGATAACATGATTTGATTGAACTGTATTCCCCAATGTCTGAGGCAGAACATCAGCCACTCTTCCTGGGGTCCACGCACAACATGAAACATGACATTTTCAGACCAAACTAAACTATAAAAAATGTTGACATTTTCAGATAAAAAAAGTCATATCATATAATATTAAAAGGAGTATAGCTAGTATCGTTTCCTGGCCTATATACATGTACAAACTTCTTTCCATGTATTCTAATAGTCTGGCTTTGAGTTCGACCTGCGGCCCTTTGCTGTCCCGTTCTTCTTTTCCTAAACCCAACCGTCCCATTCTTCTTTTCCTAAACCCAACCGTCCCGTTCTTCCCGCACGTCACAGAAACTTAAGCCCACCCACGACCATTTCCTTAACCTAACCGCGTCGAAAGTGACGCCGATAGTCCCGACCCAGCGCGTTTAGACGCTAAAGGAGACTTTTAGCGTCAGTAACAACGCCAAAGGCACCTGACCGAGTGACTTTGTGTCACTTTGCAGTATATTTTCATTAAAAAGTATGACTTTCTTCTTTCAAATGGATTGTTCTAATTGTTCATTTCATAACTATGCTATATTATTCTCACTTCAATATGACTGCTGGAGTGCAGTGTAGGACCACATACGGCAAAATGGAATTGAAATGCATTTTAAGTGCCATTCATATGTAGGACTACATGAGACATTTGGATTTGAGGACCTTTCAAGTCTGTTGCATTAACACAATCTAAAATGAAATGTAATATGACATTAACACATAATAAATACAGAAAAAAATAAAACCCACATGTCACACACACAGACACACACACACGTACACATACACACAGACAGACACACACACACACACACACAGACACACACAATTAAACAGACAGACACACACGGACACACACACAGACACACACACACACACACGTACACATACACACAGACAGACACACACACACACACACACAGACACACACAATTAAACAGACAGACACACATGGACACACACACACACACACATGAATTTAAATTCAATCCTAGCATGCCAGTTATTTTCCACAAGAAAAATGGAATTACATTTAAAGTATTGTTTGTTTGTTTTTTGGTCTTGTGGCAGCTGCATATCTTTTAATTTTGATATTTAAAATCAAAATCCATTTACCTTGCAATGCTGAGAGTGAGCTCAATTTCCCCAGTGCAAGCAGGAAGCCACGACTGACACCTGTATTACAACCAATCAGAGCACAATATGCTAATGAGTTTCTTCCAGAGAGATTCCTCACTCATAAACACCACTAACCCTCCTGACACAGCCCTGAAACTTAACTCCAGCCCCAAAGTCTAACCCCGAAACACATGAGCCCCTCCTGGCTACCCCCGGTACTGCATTTCTTTTTTGGCTATGATGTGCATGATGATAGCAGGATTTGATTGAACTGTATTCCCCAATGTCTGAGGCAGAACATCAGCTACTCTTCCTGGGGTCCACGCAAAACATGAAACATGACATTTTCAGACCAAACTAAACTATAAAAAATGTTGACATTTTCAGATAAAAAAAGTCATATCATATAATATTAAAAGGAGTATAGCTAGTATCGTTTCCTGGCCTATATACATGTACAAACTTCTTTCCATGTATTCTAATAGCCTGGCTTTGAGTTCGACCTGCGGCCCTTTGCTGTCCCGTTCTTCTTTTCCTAAACCCAACCGTCCCATTCTTCTTTTCCTAAACCCAACCGTCCCGTTCTTCCCGCACGTCACAGAAACTTAAGCCCACCCACGACCATTTCCTTAACCTAACCGCGTCGAAAGTGACGCCGATAGTCCCGACCCAGCGCGTTTAGACGCTAAAGGAGACTTTTAGCGTCAGTAACAACGCCAAAGGCACCTGACCGAGCGTCCGTATTTTACGCGACGGGAGTGAGAATCTGTTGGACGTAACGGGGACTGATGTTTTTGAGATTTACTTACCACTTTGCAGCCTCTCTTTAAACATTCTCAGGACCTCCTTCTCCTCCCAGAGGTCGCTGGGGGTCTTAAACCTCTCCTCAGCGGCTGCTGTTGACGTCCAAACTGTGGGACTGGTGGAGGATGTGCTGGGGAGGGGCTCGTGGAACGTGGGGGAGCGCAGCACCGTGTTTTTTTTGTGACTTCATTTTATTCTGGAAGAAAGAAAAAAGAACAAAAAACATCCTTAGTTGAATCAGAAATACAGGTAAGAGACAATCATCCCTGGCATTTTTACTCTGTGCTGTGTTTCCAATTCAACTACATATTGTATGTACTATTTGGGAAACATTGGATGTACTATTTATGGTTATACTGTAACTATTAGTTTTCTGTGCCTACACTGAAAAGTGACTTTGTGTCACTTTGCAGTATATTTTCATTAAAAAGTATGACTTTCTTCTTTCAAATGGATTGTTCTAATTGTTCATTTCATAACTATGCTATATTATTCTCACTTCAATATGACTGCTGGAGTGCAGTGTAGGACCACATACGGCAAAATGGAATTGAAATGCATTTTAAGTGCCATTCATATGTAGGACTACATGAGACATTTGGATTTGAGGACCTTTCAAGTCTGTTGCATTAACACAATCTAAAATGAAATGTAATATGACATTAACACATAATAAATACAGAAAAAAATAAAACCCACATGTCACACACACAGACACACACAATTAAACAGACAGACACACATGGACACACACACACTCACAGAGACACACACACACACACACACACACACACACACACACACACACATGAATTTAAATTCAATCCTAGCATGCAGTTATTTTCCACAAGAAAAATGGAATTAAATTTAAAGTATTGTTTGTTTGTTTTTTGGTCTTGTGGCAGCTGCAGATCTTTTAATTTTGATATTTAAAATCAAAATCCGTTTACCTTGCAATGCTGAGAGTGAGCTCAATTTCCCCAGTGCAAGCAGGAAGCCACGACTGACACCTGTATTACAACCAATCAGAGCACAATATGCTAATGAGTTTCTTCCAGAGAGATTCCTCACTCATAAACACCACTAACCCTCCTGACACAGCCCTGAAACTTAACTCCAGCCCCAAAGTCTAACCCCGAAACACATGAGCCCCTCCTGGCTACCCCCGGTACTGCATTTCTTTTTTGGCTATGATGTGCATGATGATAGCAGGATTTGATTGAACTGTATTCCCCAATGTCTGAGGCAGAACATCAGCTACTCTTCCTGGGGTCCACGCAAAACATGAAACATGACATTTTCAGACCAAACTAAACTATAAAAAATGTTAACATTTTCAGATAAAAAAAGTCATATCATATAATATTAAAAGGAGTATAGCTAGTATCGTTTCCTGGCCTATATACATGTACAAACTTCTTTCCATGTATTCTAATAGTCTGGCTTTGAGTTCGACCTGCGGCCCTTTGCTGTCCCATTCTTCTTTTCCTAAACCCAACCGTCGCGTTCTTCCCGCACGTCACAGAAACTTAAGCCCACCCACGACCATTTCCTTAACCTAACCGCGTCGAAAGTGACGCCGATAGTCCCGACCCAGCGCGTTTAGACGCTAAAGGAGACTTTTAGCGTCAGTAACAACGCCAAAGGCACCTGACCGAGCGTCCGTATTTTACGCGACGGGAGTGAGAATCTGTTGGACGTAACGGGGACTGATGTTTTTGAGATTTACTTACCACTTTGCAGCCTCTCTTTAAACATTCTCAGGACCTCCTTCTCCTCCCAGAGGTCGCTGGGGGTCTTAAACCTCTCCTCAGCGGCTGCTGTTGACGTCCAAACTGTGGGACTGGTGGAGGATGTGCTGGGGAGGGGCTCGTGGAACGTGGGGGAGCGCAGCACCGTGTTTTTTTTGTGACTTCATTTTATTCTGGAAGAAAGAAAAAAGAACAAAAAACATCCTTAGTTGAATCAGAAATACAGGTAAGAGACAATCATCCCTGGCATTTTTACTCTGTGCTGTGTTTCCAATTCAACTACATATTGTATGTACTATTTGGGAAACATTGGATGTACTATTTATGGTTATACTGTAACTATTAGTTTTCTGTGCCTACACTGAAAAGTGACTTTGTGTCACTTTGCAGTATATTTTCATTAAAAAGTATGACTTTCTTCTTTCAAATGGATTGTTCTAATTGTTCATTTCATAACTATGCTATATTATTCTCACTTCAATATGACTGCTGGAGTGCAGTGTAGGACCACATACGGCAAAATGGAATTGAAATGCATTTTAAGTGCCATTCATATGTAGGACTACATGAGACATTTGGATTTGAGGACCTTTCAAGTCTGTTGCATTAACACAATCTAAAATGAAATGTAATATGACATTAACACATAATAAATACAGAAAAAAATAAAACCCACATGTCACACACACAGACACACACAATTAAACAGACAGACACACATGGACACACACACACTCACAGAGACACACACACACACACACACACACACACACACACACACATGAATTTAAATTCAATCCTAGCATGCAGTTATTTTCCACAAGAAAAATGGAATTAAATTTAAAGTATTGTTTGTTTGTTTTTTGGTCTTGTGGCAGCTGCATATCTTTTAATTTTGATATTTAAAATCAAAATCCGTTTACCTTGCAATGCTGAGAGTGAGCTCAATTTCCCCAGTGCAAGCAGGAAGCCACGACTGACACCTGTATTACAACCAATCAGAGCACAATATGCTAATGAGTTTCTTCCAGAGAGATTCCTCACTCATAAACACCACTAACCCTCCTGACACAGCCCTGAAACTTAACTCCAGCCCCAAAGTCTAACCCCGAAACACATGAGCCCCTCCTGGCTACCCCCGGTACTACATTTCTTTTTTGGCTATGATGTGCATGATGATAGCAGGATTTGATTGAACTGTATTCCCCAATGTCTGAGGCAGAACATCAGCTACTCTTCCTGGGGTCCACGCAAAACATGAAACATGACATTTTCAGACCAAACTAAACTATAAAAAATGTTGACATTTTCAGATAAAAAAAGTCATATCATACAATATTAAAAGGAGTATAGCTAGTATCGTTTCCTGGCCTATATACATGTACAAACTTCTTTCCATGTATTCTAATAGTCTGGCTTTGAGTTCGACCTGCGGCCCTTTGCTGTCCCATTCTTCTTTTCCTAAACCCAACCGTCGCGTTCTTCCCGCACGTCACAGAAACTTAAGCCCACCCACGACCATTTCCTTAACCTAACCGCGTCGAAAGTGACGCCGATAGTCCCGACCCAGCGCGTTTAGACGCTAAAGGAGACTTTTAGCGTCAGTAACAACGCCAAAGGCACCTGACCGAGCGTCCGTATTTTACGCGACGGGAGTGAGAATCTGTTGGACGTAACGGGGACTGATGTTTTTGAGATTTACTTACCACTTTGCAGCCTCTCTTTAAACATTCTCAGGACCTCCTTCTCCTCCCAGAGGTCGCTGGGGGTCTTAAACCTCTCCTCAGCGGCTGCTGTTGACGTCCAAACTGTGGGACTGGTGGAGGATGTGCTGGGGAGGGGCTCGTGGAACGTGGGGGAGCGCAGCACCGTGTTTTTTTTGTGACTTCATTTTATTCTGGAAGAAAGAAAAAAGAACAACAAACATCCTTAGTTGAATCAGAAATACAGGTAAGAGACAATCATCCCTGGCATTTTTACTCTGTGCTGTGTTTCCAATTCAACTACATATTGTATGTACTATTTGGGAAACATTGGATGTACTATTTATGGTTATACTGTAACTATTAGTTTTCTGTGCCTACACTGAAAAGTGACTTTGTGTCACTTTGCAGTATATTTTCATTAAAAAGTATGACTTTCTTCTTTCAAATGGATTGTTCTAATTGTTCATTTCATAACTATGCTATATTATTCTCACTTCAATATGACTGCTGGAGTGCAGTGTAGGACCACATACGGCAAAATGGAATTGAAATGCATTTTAAGTGCCATTCATATGTAGGACTACATGAGACATTTGGATTTGAGGACCTTTCAAGTCTGTTGCATTAACACAATCTAAAATGAAATGTAATATGACATTAACACATAATAAATACAGAAAAAAATAAAACCCACATGTCACACACACAGACACACACACACGTACACATACACACAGACAGACACACACACACACACACACACACAGACACACACAATTAAACAGACAGACACACACGGACACACACACAGACACACACACACACACGTACACATACACACAGACAGACACACACACACACACACACACACACAATTAAACAGACAGACACACATGGACACACACACACACACACATGAATTTAAATTCAATCCTAGCATGCCAGTTATTTTCCACAAGAAAAATGGAATTAAATTTAAAGTATTGTTTGTTTGTTTTTTGGTCTTGTGGCAGCTGCAGATCTTTTAATTTTGATATTTAAAATCAAAATCCGTTTACCTTGCAATGCTGAGAGTGAGCTCAATTTCCCCAGTGCAAGCAGGAAGCCACGACTGACACCTGTATTACAACCAATCAGAGCACAATATGCTAATGAGTTTCTTCCAGAGAGATTCCTCACTCATAAACACCACTAACCCTCCTGACACAGCCCTGAAACTTAACTCCAGCCCCAAAGTCTAACCCCGAAACACATGAGCCCCTCCTGGCTACCCCCGGTACTGCATTTCTTTTTTGGCTATGATGTGCATGATGATAGCAGGATTTGATTGAACTGTATTCCCCAATGTCTGAGGCAGAACATCAGCTACTGTTCCTGGGGTCCACGCAAAACATGAAACATGACATTTTCAGACCAAACTAAACTATAAAAAATGTTGACATTTTCAGATAAAAAAAGTCATATCATATAATATTAAAAGGAGTATAGCTAGTATCGTTTCCTGGCCTATATACATGTACAAACTTCTTTCCATGTATTCTAATAGTCTGGCTTTGAGTTCGACCTGCGGCCCTTTGCTGTCCCGTTCTTCTTTTCCTAAACCCAACCGTCCCGTTCTTCCCGCACGTCACAGAAACTTAAGCCCACCCACGACCATTTCCTTAACCTAACCGCGTCGAAAGTGACGCCGATAGTCCCGACCCAGCGCGTTTAGACGCTAAAGGAGACTTTTAGCGTCAGTAACAACGCCAAAGGCACCTGACCGAGCGTCCGTATTTTACGCGACGGGAGTGAGAATCTGTTGGACGTAACGGGGACTGATGTTTTTGAGATTTACTTACCACTTTGCAGCCTCTCTTTAAACATTCTCAGGACCTCCTTCTCCTCCCAGAGGTCGCTGGGGGTCTTAAACCTCTCCTCAGCGGCTGCTGTTGACGTCCAAACTGTGGGACTGGTGGAGGATGTGCTGGGGAGGGGCTCGTGGAACGTGGGGGAGCGCAGCACCGTGTTTTTTTTGTGACTTCATTTTATTCTGGAAGAAAGAAAAAAGAACAACAAACATCCTTAGTTGAATCAGAAATACAGGTAAGAGACAATCATCCCTGGCATTTTTACTCTGTGCTGTGTTTCCAATTCAACTACATATTGTATGTACTATTTGGGAAACATTGGATGTACTATTTATGGTTATACTGTAACTATTAGTTTTCTGTGCCTACACTGAAAAGTGACTTTGTGTCACTTTGCAGTATATTTTCATTAAAAAGTATGACTTTCTTCTTTCAAATGGATTGTTCTAATTGTTCATTTCATAACTATGCTATATTATTCTCACTTCAATATGACTGCTGGAGTGCAGTGTAGGACCACATACGGCAAAATGGAATTGAAATGCATTTTAAGTGCCATTCATATGTAGGACTACATGAGACATTTGGATTTGAGGACCTTTCAAGTCTGTTGCATTAACACAATCTAAAATGAAATGTAATATGACATTAACACATAATAAATACAGAAAAAAATAAAACCCACATGTCACACACACAGACACACACAATTAAACAGACAGACACACATGGACACACACACACTCACAGAGACACACACACACACACACACACACACACACACACACACACATGAATTTAAATTCAATCCTAGCATGCAGTTATTTTCCACAAGAAAAATGGAATTAAATTTAAAGTATTGTTTGTTTGTTTTTTGGTCTTGTGGCAGCTGCAGATCTTTTAATTTTGATATTTAAAATCAAAATCCGTTTACCTTGCAATGCTGAGAGTGAGCTCAATTTCCCCAGTGCAAGCAGGAAGCCACGACTGACACCTGTATTACAACCAATCAGAGCACAATATGCTAATGAGTTTCTTCCAGAGAGATTCCTCACTCATAAACACCACTAACCCTCCTGACACAGCCCTGAAACTTAACTCCAGCCCCAAAGTCTAACCCCGAAACACATGAGCCCCTCCTGGCTACCCCCGGTACTACATTTCTTTTTTGGCTATGATGTGCATGATGATAGCAGGATTTGATTGAACTGTATTCCCCAATGTCTGAGGCAGAACATCAGCTACTCTTCCTGGGGTCCACGCAAAACATGAAACATGACATTTTCAGACCAAACTAAACTATAAAAAATGTTGACATTTTCAGATAAAAAAAGTCATATCATATAATATTAAAAGGAGTATAGCTAGTATCGTTTCCTGGCCTATATACATGTACAAACTTCTTTCCATGTATTCTAATAGTCTGGCTTTGAGTTCGACCTGCGGCCCTTTGCTGTCCCATTCTTCTTTTCCTAAACCCAACCGTCGCGTTCTTCCCGCACGTCACAGAAACTTAAGCCCACCCACGACCATTTCCTTAACCTAACCGCGTCGAAAGTGACGCCGATAGTCCCGACCCAGCGCGTTTAGACGCTAAAGGAGACTTTTAGCGTCAGTAACAACGCCAAAGGCACCTGACCGAGCGTCCGTATTTTACGCGACGGGAGTGAGAATCTGTTGGACGTAACGGGGACTGATGTTTTTGAGATTTACTTACCACTTTGCAGCCTCTCTTTAAACATTCTCAGGACCTCCTTCTCCTCCCAGAGGTCGCTGGGGGTCTTAAACCTCTCCTCAGCGGCTGCTGTTGACGTCCAAACTGTGGGACTGGTGGAGGATGTGCTGGGGAGGGGCTCGTGGAACGTGGGGGAGCGCAGCACCGTGTTTTTTTTGTGACTTCATTTTATTCTGGAAGAAAGAAAAAAGAACAACAAACATCCTTAGTTGAATCAGAAATACAGGTAAGAGACAATCATCCCTGGCATTTTTACTCTGTGCTGTGTTTCCAATTCAACTACATATTGTATGTACTATTTGGGAAACATTGGATGTACTATTTATGGTTATACTGTAACTATTAGTTTTCTGTGCCTACACTGAAAAGTGACTTTGTGTCACTTTGCAGTATATTTTCATTAAAAAGTATGACTTTCTTCTTTCAAATGGATTGTTCTAATTGTTCATTTCATAACTATGCTATATTATTCTCACTTCAATATGACTGCTGGAGTGCAGTGTAGGACCACATACGGCAAAATGGAATTGAAATGCATTTTAAGTGCCATTCATATGTAGGACTACATGAGACATTTGGATTTGAGGACCTTTCAAGTCTGTTGCATTAACACAATCTAAAATGAAATGTAATATGACATTAACACATAATAAATACAGAAAAAAATAAAACCCACATGTCACACACACAGACACACACAATTAAACAGACAGACACACATGGACACACACACACTCACAGAGACACACACACACACACACACACACACACACACACACACACACATGAATTTAAATTCAATCCTAGCATGCAGTTATTTTCCACAAGAAAAATGGAATTAAATTTAAAGTATTGTTTGTTTGTTTTTTGGTCTTGTGGCAGCTGCATATCTTTTAATTTTGATATTTAAAATCAAAATCCGTTTACCTTGCAATGCTGAGAGTGAGCTCAATTTCCCCAGTGCAAGCAGGAAGCCACGACTGACACCTGTATTACAACCAATCAGAGCACAATATGCTAATGAGTTTCTTCCAGAGAGATTCCTCACTCATAAACACCACTAACCCTCCTGACACAGCCCTGAAACTTAACTCCAGCCCCAAAGTCTAACCCCGAAACACATGAGCCCCTCCTGGCTACCCCCGGTACTACATTTCTTTTTTGGCTATGATGTGCATGATGATAGCAGGATTTGATTGAACTGTATTCCCCAATGTCTGAGGCAGAACATCAGCTACTCTTCCTGGGGTCCACGCAAAACATGAAACATGACATTTTCAGACCAAACTAAACTATAAAAAATGTTGACATTTTCAGATAAAAAAAGTCATATCATACAATATTAAAAGGAGTATAGCTAGTATCGTTTCCTGGCCTATATACATGTACAAACTTCTTTCCATGTATTCTAATAGTCTGGCTTTGAGTTCGACCTGCGGCCCTTTGCTGTCCCATTCTTCTTTTCCTAAACCCAACCGTCGCGTTCTTCCCGCACGTCACAGAAACTTAAGCCCACCCACGACCATTTCCTTAACCTAACCGCGTCGAAAGTGACGCCGATAGTCCCGACCCAGCGCGTTTAGACGCTAAAGGAGACTTTTAGCGTCAGTAACAACGCCAAAGGCACCTGACCGAGCGTCCGTATTTTACGCGACGGGAGTGAGAATCTGTTGGACGTAACGGGGACTGATGTTTTTGAGATTTACTTACCACTTTGCAGCCTCTCTTTAAACATTCTCAGGACCTCCTTCTCCTCCCAGAGGTCGCTGGGGGTCTTAAACCTCTCCTCAGCGGCTGCTGTTGACGTCCAAACTGTGGGACTGGTGGAGGATGTGCTGGGGAGGGGCTCGTGGAACGTGGGGGAGCGCAGCACCGTGTTTTTTTTGTGACTTCATTTTATTCTGGAAGAAAGAAAAAAGAACAAAAAACATCCTTAGTTGAATCAGAAATACAGGTAAGAGACAATCATCCCTGGCATTTTTACTCTGTGCTGTGTTTCCAATTCAACTACATATTGTATGTACTATTTGGGAAACATTGGATGTACTATTTATGGTTATACTGTAACTATTAGTTTTCTGTGCCTACACTGAAAAGTGACTTTGTGTCACTTTGCAGTATATTTTCATTAAAAAGTATGACTTTCTTCTTTCAAATGGATTGTTCTAATTGTTCATTTCATAACTATGCTATATTATTCTCACTTCAATATGACTGCTGGAGTGCAGTGTAGGACCACATACGGCAAAATGGAATTGAAATGCATTTTAAGTGCCATTCATATGTAGGACTACATGAGACATTTGGATTTGAGGACCTTTCAAGTCTGTTGCATTAACACAATCTAAAATGAAATGTAATATGACATTAACACATAATAAATACAGAAAAAAATAAAACCCACATGTCACACACACAGACACACACAATTAAACAGACAGACACACATGGACACACACACACTCACAGAGACACACACACACACACACACACACACACACACACACACACACACACACACACACATGAATTTAAATTCAATCCTAGCATGCAGTTATTTTCCACAAGAAAAATGGAATTAAATTTAAAGTATTGTTTGTTTGTTTTTTGGTCTTGTGGCAGCTGCATATCTTTTAATTTTGATATTTAAAATCAAAATCCGTTTACCTTGCAATGCTGAGAGTGAGCTCAATTTCCCCAGTGCAAGCAGGAAGCCACGACTGACACCTGTATTACAACCAATCAGAGCACAATATGCTAATGAGTTTCTTCCAGAGAGATTCCTCACTCATAAACACCACTAACCCTCCTGACACAGCCCTGAAACTTAACTCCAGCCCCAAAGTCTAACCCCGAAACACATGAGCCCCTCCTGGCTACCCCCGGTACTGCATTTCTTTTTTGGCTATGATGTGCATGATGATAGCAGGATTTGATTGAACTGTATTCCCCAATGTCTGAGGCAGAACATCAGCTACTCTTCCTGGGGTCCACGCAAAACATGAAACATGACATTTTCAGACCAAACTAAACTATAAAAAATGTTGACATTTTCAGATAAAAAAAGTCATATCATATAATATTAAAAGGAGTATAGCTAGTATCGTTTCCTGGCCTATATACATGTACAAACTTCTTTCCATGTATTCTAATAGTCTGGCTTTGAGTTCGACCTGCGGCCCTTTGCTGTCCCGTTCTTCTTTTCCTAAACCCAACCGTCCTTCCCACCGCGTTCTTCCCGCACGTCACAGAAACTTAAGCCCACCCACGACCATTTCCTTAACCTAACCGTGTCGAAAGTGACGCCGATAGTCCCGACCCAGCGCGTTTAGACGCTAAAGGAGACTTTTAGCGTCAGTAACAACGCCAAAGGCACCTGACCGAGCGTCCGTATTTTACGCGACGGGAGTGAGAATCTGTTGGACGTAACGGGGACTGATGTTTTTGAGATTTACTTACCACTTTGCAGCCTCTCTTTAAACATTCTCAGGACCTCCTTCTCCTCCCAGAGGTCGCTGGGGGTCTTAAACCTCTCCTCAGCGGCTGCTGTTGACATACAGGAATACAGGTAAGAGACAATCATCCCTGGCATTTTTACTCTGTGCTGTGTTTCCAATTCAACTACATATTGTATGTACTATTTGGGAAACATTGGATGTACTATTTATGGTTATACTGTAACTATTAGTTTTCTGTGCCTACACTGAAAAGTGACTTTGTGTCACTTTGCAGTATATTTTCATTAAAAAGTATGACTTTCTTCTTTCAAATGGATTGTTCTAATTGTTCATTTCATAACTATGCTATATTATTCTCACTTCAATATGACTGCTGGAGTGCAGTGTAGGACCACATACGGCAAAATGGAATTGAAATGCATTTTAAGTGCCATTCATATGTAGGACTACATGAGACATTTGGATTTGAGGACCTTTCAAGTCTGTTGCATTAACACAATCTAAAATGAAATGTAATATGACATTAACACATAATAAATACAGAAAAAATAAAACCCACATGTCACACACACAGACACACACACACACGTACACATACACACAGACAGACACACACACACACACACACACAGACACACACACACACACACACACATGAATTTAAATTCAATCCTAGCATGCAGTTATTTTCCACAAGAAAAATGGTCATATCATATAATATTAAAAGGAGTATAGCTAGTATCGTTTCCTGGCCTATATACATGTACAAACTTCTTTCCATGTATTCTAATAGTCTGGCTTTGAGTTCGACCTGCGGCCCTTTGCTGTCCCATTCTTCTTTTCCTAAACCCAACCGTCGCGTTCTTCCCGCACGTCACAGAAACTTAAGCCCACCCACGACCATTTCCTTAACCTAACCGCGTCGAAAGTGACGCCGATAGTCCCGACCCAGCGCGTTTAGACGCTAAAGGAGACTTTTAGCGTCAGTAACAACGCCAAAGGCACCTGACCGAGCGTCCGTATTTTACGCGACGGGAGTGAGAATCTGTTGGACGTAACGGGGACTGATGTTTTTGAGATTTACTTACCACTTTGCAGCCTCTCTTTAAACATTCTCAGGACCTCCTTCTCCTCCCAGAGGTCGCTGGGGGTCTTAAACCTCTCCTCAGCGGCTGCTGTTGACGTCCAAACTGTGGGACTGGTGGAGGATGTGCTGGGGAGGGGCTCGTGGAACGTGGGGGAGCGCAGCACCGTGTTTTTTTTGTGACTTCATTTTATTCTGGAAGAAAGAAAAAAGAACAAAAAACATCCTTAGTTGAATCAGAAATACAGGTAAGAGACAATCATCCCTGGCATTTTTACTCTGTGCTGTGTTTCCAATTCAACTACATATTGTATGTACTATTTGGGAAACATTGGATGTACTATTTATGGTTATACTGTAACTATTAGTTTTCTGTGCCTACACTGAAAAGTGACTTTGTGTCACTTTGCATATATTTTCATTAAAAAGTATGACTTTCTTCTTTCAAATGGATTGTTCTAATTGTTCATTTCATAACTATGCTATATTATTCTCACTTCAATATGACTGCTGGAGTGCAGTGTAGGACCACATACGGCAAAATGGAATTGAAATGCATTTTAAGTGCCATTCATATGTAGGACTACATGAGACATTTGGATTTGAGGACCTTTCAAGTCTGTTGCATTAACACAATCTAAAATGAAATGTAATATGACATTAACACATAATAAATACAGAAAAAAATAAAACCCACATGTCACACACACAGACACACACACACGTACACATACACACAGACAGACACACACACACACACACACACACACAGACACACACAATTAAACAGACAGACACACACGGACACACACACAGACACACACACACGTACACATACACACAGACAGACACACACACACACACACAGACACACACAATTAAACAGACAGACACACATGGACACACACACACACACATGAATTTAAATTCAATCCTAGCATGCCAGTTATTTTCCACAAGAAAAATGGAATTAAATTTAAAGTATTGTTTGTTTGTTTTTTGGTCTTGTGGCAGCTGCAGATCTTTTAATTTTGATATTTAAAATCAAAATCCGTTTACCTTGCAATGCTGAGAGTGAGCTCAATTTCCCCAGTGCAAGCAGGAAGCCACGACTGACACCTGTATTACAACCAATCAGAGCACAATATGCTAATGAGTTTCTTCCAGAGAGATTCCTCACTCATAAACACCACTAACCCTCCTGACACAGCCCTGAAACTTAACTCCAGCCCCAAAGTCTAACCCCGAAACACATGAGCCCCTCCTGGCTACCCCCGGTACTGCATTTCTTTTTTGGCTATGATGTGCATGATGATAGCAGGATTTGATTGAACTGTATTCCCCAATGTCTGAGGCAGAACATCAGCTACTCTTCCTGGGGTCCACGCAAAACATGAAACATGACATTTTCAGACCAAACTAAACTATAAAAAATGTTGACATTTTCAGATAAAAAAAGTCATATCATATAATATTAAAAGGAGTATAGCTAGTATCGTTTCCTGGCCTATATACATGTACAAACTTCTTTCCATGTATTCTAATAGTCTGGCTTTGAGTTCGACCTGCGGCCCTTTGCTGTCCCGTTCTTCTTTTCCTAAACCCAACCGTCCCATTCTTCTTTTCCTAAACCCAACCGTCCCGTTCTTCCCGCACGTCACAGAAACTTAAGCCCACCCACGACCATTTCCTTAACCTAACCGCGTCGAAAGTGACGCCGATAGTCCCGACCCAGCGCGTTTAGACGCTAAAGGAGACTTTTAGCGTCAGTAACAACGCCAAAGGCACCTGACCGAGCGTCCGTATTTTACGCGACGGGAGTGAGAATCTGTTGGACGTAACGGGGACTGATGTTTTTGAGATTTACTTACCACTTTGCAGCCTCTCTTTAAACATTCTCAGGACCTCCTTCTCCTCCCAGAGGTCGCTGGGGGTCTTAAACCTCTCCTCAGCGGCTGCTGTTGACGTCCAAACTGTGGGACTGGTGGAGGATGTGCTGGGGAGGGGCTCGTGGAACGTGGGGGAGCGCAGCACCGTGTTTTTTTTGTGACTTCATTTTATTCTGGAAGAAAGAAAAAAGAACAACAAAACATCCTTAGTTGAATCAGAAATACAGGTAAGAGACAATCATCCCTGGCATTTTTACTCTGTGCTGTGTTTCCAATTCAACTACATATTGTATGTACTATTTGGGAAACATTGGATGTACTATTTATGGTTATACTGTAACTATTAGTTTTCTGTGCCTACACTGAAAAGTGACTTTGTGTCACTTTGCAGTATATTTTCATTAAAAAGTATGACTTTCTTCTTTCAAATGGATTGTTCTAATTGTTCATTTCATAACTATGCTATATTATTCTCACTTCAATATGACTGCTGGAGTGCAGTGTAGGACCACATACGGCAAAATGGAATTGAAATGCATTTTAAGTGCCATTCATATGTAGGACTACATGAGACATTTGGATTTGAGGACCTTTCAAGTCTGTTGCATTAACACAATCTAAAATGAAATGTAATATGACATTAACACATAATAAATACAGAAAAAAATAAAACCCACATGTCACACACACAGACACACACAATTAAACAGACAGACACACATGGACACACACACACTCACAGAGACACACACACACACACACACACACACACACACACACACACACACATGAATTTAAATTCAATCCTAGCATGCAGTTATTTTCCACAAGAAAAATGGAATTAAATTTAAAGTATTGTTTGTTTGTTTTTTGGTCTTGTGGCAGCTGCATATCTTTTAATTTTGATATTTAAAATCAAAATCCGTTTACCTTGCAATGCTGAGAGTGAGCTCAATTTCCCCAGTGCAAGCAGGAAGCCACGACTGACACCTGTATTACAACCAATCAGAGCACAATATGCTAATGAGTTTCTTCCAGAGAGATTCCTCATTCATAAACATCCTTATCCCTAACCCTAACCCTAACCCCTAACCCTAACCCTAACCCTAACCTTTGACCTCTTACCCTAACCATAACCTTTGTTTTGTCTGGACCCCTACCTCTCAACCCTAAATTTAACCGGACGTAGGATAAGTGATAAGTACTTTTGTACTGAGGGGCCCCGATGGGGGGCGGGGGGCCTCCCCGGGTTTCTGATCTCCGCCAGTGGTTTGTGCAATCAAAACCTCGCCGCCTTTGGCGACGAGGTTTTCTTGATTTTCCCCTAACCCTAACCCTAACCCTAACCCTAACCCTAACACTAACAAACCAACAGACTTAAAAAACTCATTTAGACCAACAAACATAAAGATATAACAAGCAAAGACGATGTTACTCCCCCGGCCTCCACATGGGAGATATATATATATATATATATATATATATATGTATATGTATATATATGTATATGTATGTGTGTTTGTGTGTGTATATGTATATGCATACATACATACATACATACATACATATATAGTACAAAATAGGGGATACATGTTTCATTATGTATGTATATGTGTAGATAAACCACAGTAACTGAGCAGTTGCATCAATTATATATAATAACTCAGATTAACATTAATAACACTGGTTGTGGTTGTGTTTTTGGATAGGAGTGCGCCAGTCACATACTCAGGATGGGTATCAATCCCAACTTTAAATATTAACAGAAAAAGGGAAACCTTTTTGCCACAACGTGAACATATTATAAATAATAAATAAATAAACAAATGGCATTGTGTACAGGCTAATATTTATCTAACTAAAATGTAAAGGAATTTAAAGAACAAAGACTTTTTACTGCAAACTGCATAATGACACAAACCTGTTGACTAAACTTAAACTTGGTGACTGCCCTGTTGTCAACATTGAACTACTACAGGTTAGAACGACAAAATCCAAAGGAGTCAAAAGTGCCGCAATACGGAACCGTTTCCCAAGCAACTTACTGCCCCACGCGTGTCATCAGTCTATGTAAGAAAATCCCTTGCATGTCAGCAGCGTGGTCCGTGGTGGATGCACTTCGGATTAAACAGACAGACACGGAAAGTGGGAAAAGATTACGCAGCGTCGCTGTAATGCTACAAACACCCTCAAACAGCCCTTTAACCTTGTGGGGTCCAGCATTTTGGCCCCACAAAGCTGTCCGGACCCCACAACTATACTGAACTCCCAGTTTTGGGACCCCACAAATACAGTTAAACAAGAACACACACAGACAGACACACACACACTGAATTGTCAGGTAATGTAAGGTGTTGAACTGTGTTTCCAAATGGGTTAAGGTTATGAAAAAATGACCGGCAATGTTGTGTTTTTACTTTCAGGGCTCGTCGCTCCGGGGTTGACGCCACCCGGCTTCTGGACTGATACCGCGAAGGCCAGAGTCGGGAGCGTTTGGCAGCAGGTACGCATAAACGCACAGACACAGCACTCACACAATGGGTCAGAGTATTGCTAGCTCCGGGGTCAAATGTGCACAACGATAAAATCCCAACATACAAACAAAGCTGACGAATGCAGCCCGAAATGAGCGTGGAGGCGCAGTCAGCACGGCTCCTGCGACGATTGGTTTCGGCTTCCCCCACGCTTCATGGCAGGCTGAAAAAAAATCCCTTAAAATCACCCGTAGACGCGGCCAACTCAGTCTCCCTTGAGACGCGTGAAGGACCGCCGAAAGTGAGCGTGGGGACGTGCACGGCCAGGGGCCGGCGCGAAGGTTACATCTCTGCCTATCGCTAAAGAGTGTATTCCTGTTTCTCTCCGCTCACGGCAGGCCTAAGCTGCCCTTCTTTAAATCATTTACAGATACACTTTGCGCACACAGAGTGCAACGTGTTTAGCGTCTTCAAGGTTGTTTGTTTTTTCCCCCCCCCCCCCCTTTTTTTCACATGCTGGTCTGCCATTTGCCTACACACAACACACAGACACACACACACACACACACACACAGACAGACACACACACACATGCACTAACCCTAACCCAAAGTGAATATCTCTCCGTCTATTTTTCTTTCACATTTGACATACGCTACTCGTTTTACACCGCTTCCTCGCTCTTTGGGCGTGCACCCTGGCTCTCCCGTCTTCCCGATACTCTTTGCGTTTCCCATTCACATTTAGCATAATTTTCTTCCTATTTACAACCCTCAAACAGCCCAAAATGAAGATGGGGACGTGGTCAGCCTAGCTGCTACGAAGATGAATTTGTTTCCGCACCAGGGACTTTCATTCTGTTTCTCTGTCTCCTCATGGCAAGGCTGATATTTTTACTCTGCACACCCCTAGACAGACTTGTTGAAGTTTTAGGACTTCTTGAGGTCGAAAGGCTTCTTGCTTAATACAAGCCCACACACACACACACACACACACACACCCTTTGATCCCTCATTCAACCCTCATCATCCTCTGACGTTTTCTGCTCAGAACAGCGCATATGCTGCGTGGGACAACTTATGCCACTTTTCTGTGTTTTGCCTAGACACTACACAGAACACACAGAGACGCATGCACACACACAGAGAGACAGACACACACACACGCAGACACACCTGTCGCACAGACAGACACACACACACACACACATACAGACACACCCCTCACACAAAACGCGACCTAATGAGTCAGAGTATTGCTAGCTCAGTGGTCAAATGTGCGGAACAGCAAAACCTCAACATAAACAAAGCTGGCGAATGCAGCCCAAAACGCACGTGGAGACGCAGTCAGCGCGGCTGCTGCGAAGAGACATTTCTGCTTCTCCCGTGCTTCGTGGCAGGCTGAAAAAAACAATTCCTTAAATCAACCTTAGACGTGCGGCCAATTGAGTCTCCCTTGAGAGACGCGAAGGGCAGCCGAAAGTGAGTGTACGGATGCGGTCGGCACTGGGCCGCCGCAAAGGGTATATCTCTGCACAACGCTAAGGAGTGTATTCCTGTTTCCGTCCACTCACGGCAGGCCTAATCTGCGCTTCTTCAAATCCTTTACAGATACGCCAGAATCTATGTGTTTTCTGCAAAAAAGTGTGAGGCTGACATAAGTCTGATGCTCATTCTACTGCACACACAGAGTGCACGCTTGCTGCTTCAGGTTGTTTGTTTTTTTTCCTCCCTTTTTTCACATGCTGGTCGCGCGCCGTCGAAGAGACCCCACTTGTGGATTGAAGCTACTTCGACGACAGTCGGGAGTTGGCAAAATGTAACGGCAGGTATGCAGAAACGCACACACACACACACACACACACACACACACAGACACGCACACATACACACACACAGACAGACACACTCTCAATAGTGTCATTTATCCCCTATTTACATTTTCTGGGAAGATCAGCATATGTGCTGAAGGACTCCAGAAACGTGTCTTGATCAGAAATATGTAAACAAAAAGTTACACGACAAATAGCTACCAATCGACTCCAAATGACCTGAAACGCACACTTCCTAAAAATATCCTGGAGGAACATTTTCCGGGAAAAACACTTGGTCAAATTTTCACAAAATCCTACAATTAAAGTCTATGGCGCGAACATTTTCGCTTATAACTCCAGAACGGTACGTCCTACACACTTGGAAACGGACTCCGTCTGACATAATTTGACCACCCCGAACACACAGAACTTGTCCCCGAGTCTCTACGGCCTTCCGTTCAGGAGATACAGACGTTTTGACTAAAAAACGTAACGTAGCTCGGAAACGAAAGGTCGTAGAGACAAGCGGGTGGTACCACGGGAAAGCCCATCATTGAAAATGGGAAGGTAGGTCAAAGTTTCATCGCTCTAGCACCTTCTGTTCTAAAGATACAGCACAAAAGGTAAACCATTTCCCATAATGCTTTGCGCTTGCAAATTTTGGGACAAAATTGCCCATATCTCAGCAATAAAACATTAAAAATGCAAAGTATTATACATTCCCGTGTTCGTCATCATGTCCTCTATCAGACTATGCTAAAAAAACATTATGGTTAAAATTTTGCACCGTCAAAGAAGGGTATGTGCAAACAGAGTGGTATATATACAAAGTCGAAACCATTATAAAATGTTATGGAGTCCCTATTGGTACTCTTACTGCTGTCGGTACCCCTACCGACATCCGGATTCATAGCTTATCCCTGGGTTCCCTCCGCAGCGCATCTTCCTCCTGAAATAGAAACAATAATTAAAGCTGATATTCAGCACTTTCAAAATGATTACAAAATTAACTGGTCGAAACCAAATTTCGAGGCCCTCACCTCTTTGCAAAAAAATTAAAAAATTATTATTAAGCCTGCTGACAAGGGTAGCTCAGTCGTTCTTATGGACAGAGAGGATTATTTGTGGGTGGGATTTAGACAGCTTAACGATACAAATTACTATAAGAAATTAGAAAAACCTATATATAAAGAGACTGTGCCCTTGATTAAGAAAATTATTGATTCATTATATAATAAGAAATTCATTAATCATAAACAGAAATCATATCTTCTAGGCAGCAGTGACCCTCGAATCAGACTTTTTTACATGTTACCAAAGATTCACAAAAAAAAAAAAAAAAAGGAAAAAAAAGAAAAAAGAGACCTGGAGTATTCCTCTTAGAATTCCACCTGGGAGGCCCATAGTGTCAGACTGCGACAGTGAGAGTTACTACACCGCAGAGTTCATTGATTATTATCTGAATCCCCTCGCTAAGCTCCACGCCAGCTATGTTAAAGACACTTACGATTTTATAGACAAAGTCAAATGGGCCTCCTTGCCTCCCAGCTGCTTCCTCTTCACGCTTGATGTCGAAAGTTTGTATACTAACATTGAAACGACTCAAGGCCTCATGGCAGTCAGAAAAATATTCCACAAATATCCAAATAGCAAACGTCCCGATAAAGAGATATTGCAATTATTAGAAATTAATTTAACCAGAAATGATTTTGAGTTTGACAAACTTAATTTTTTGCAAATAAAAGGGACAGCGATGGGAAAACGATTCGCCCCCGGGTTCGCTGATATTTTCATGGCTGACTGGGAGGAAGGAGCTTTGGCTAAATGCCAGAAAAAACCACTACATTATTTGAGGTATCTTGACAACATATGGGGGGTGTGGCCCCATTCTGAGGAGGAATTTAAGGACTTTTTGATCACTCTCAACAACCACAATCCTTCTATTAAACTGAAATCCACCTTTAGTCACCACAACTTTCAAAGGAGAGGATTTTAAAGAAAAATTGAAATTGGATGTTGAAGTGTTTTTTAAGGAGACCGACACCCATGCCTTGTTGTTTAGATCTAGTTCCCATCCAAGACACACTTTTGCTGGACTTGTAAAATCCCAGCTACTGAGATTCAGCAGAATTTGCACTAGAAACCAGGATTTCATGCAGGCAGTCAAGGTGCTGTTCTCCAGTTTCTCCAGCAGGGGGTACTCACGCTCCATGCTTCGCCAGACATTTAAAACCTTCAGAGAAACAAAACCCATCTGTCTGAATACAGTCCTCCCTGTTATCACCACTTATTCTAGAGCCAATATTCGTCTTATGAGAGTGATCAAAAACAACTTTTATGAGTCTGGGGGAAACACTGTATTTCTCAAGGATTATAGGGTCATTGCTGCCTTTAGGAAGAATAAAAATTTGACAGATATTTTAGTTAAGGCAAAATTAAAACCATTGAAGGAATCTAAATCCAAAGCACACACAGATTTCTTCAGATATTACAAATTTGTGAAAAATCAACACAGTGGTGAGGTTTTTCCCACCCAGAGAAACACAAGGGCACAGTCAAAGAATTGTGTTTATTTAATTAAATGTTCACAATGTTTAACACAATATGTAGGGGAAACGAGAAACACGATCCTCACCAGATTCGCACAACACAGATACAATATTCAGAAGAAGAAAAACACACAAATTCCTCTTGTCAGACATTTTATTCAGCATGGCTGGGCGAATCTTACAGCCACCATTTTCGAATGTAACCCCAGTTGGTCCACTACTCAAAGGAGGAGAACAGAAAAAAACTGGATATTCAAATTGGGTACTTTAATACCGGGTGGCCTCAATGAGAGGTGAGGGGGGTCTGGCTATCCCAGCAAACATGGTGAATGCATTAATTCTGACGCTTTCAGCGTCAGAATTCCTTTCCTTACCCTAACCCCTAACCCAAGTCTGTCACTTCCACTTATTCCGAGCTTCTAAACAAGCTGCATTGCCAGCAGGCAAAGACCAGCCCGGTTGAAGTGCTAGTGAGCAAGGAGCTTCCTCCAGGGGAGGCCAGTGGCTCATTTAGAGATTCAGAGATATTTCTAGGTTTCTACAAGGCTCTATTAGCCGAGGTTTAAACACGGTTGTGTGACATAATTTACTATTGTTTGCACTGTATTTGTAGTTTTATTACTTGCATATATGCAACAGCATTCACCTGGACGTTGAACCTTGGACACTGACTCCTTTAAGGCCTTTAGGCTTCACTTATATGCAGGTGGTTTCCTGCTGTTTCCAGGACATTTTGTGTAATTTTATAAGTTCATATTGAACGTTGAGAAGTTCTGCCAAGCCACCAACTGTTACACAGAGTCCATGCCGCACACGTTCATGGACAGTAAGCCCAAGCAGCCTGGTCTAGCCCGAGATTATCCTGCCATCCACATAGCTTCAATGAAACCAAAGCGATCATTTATAGAGTCCCGTACAGTCCACAACGCACACGGGCAAAAATCTAAAGTGAGGGGTTGTTTCCATTTTTTTAAACACACATACACACACACACACACACACACACACACACACACACACACAGAGACACACTACTGACCAAATGGCCTTACTGTTGGAGCCTCTGAGGAAAATTTAGCAGAGAATTTAACTATGTTAACATTTGGTTTGCCATATTCTAGAGCAATATAATATTACAAAATGTAATGTTACACTTTGAACCATTTCATTTAAAAAAAAATGGAGACGTTTAAGCAACAGAGACGGTACTCCTGTTTGAGGAAAAAGGATAAACAAAGACAAATCAGTCCGGGGGGTTGTTTTGTGAAATTAAAATGTACATTTAATGTATTCCCCTGTGTCATTTTTTTTAGGTATGAAAGCAGAAAAATGAATGCCCTACTGTCTAGTACTATGTGATTCTGGGAAACGCTGAAATCTTAGAAACTCCTTTGTTCACTTGGTTTTTTTTTTTGGGGGGGGGGGGTTGTCACGTTTGAGTATATTTTCATTAGAGTCAAATGTATGATTCTGGATGGAATCATATGACTTTATTCTTTCAAATGGATTTTTCTAATTGTTAATTTTATTAACTATGATATATTATTCTGACTTAAATATGATGATAAAAACTGTCTGACTGTACATGGTGTTGGTCTCATTTTTGGTCACTAGAGTGCAGTGTAGGACCACATAATGCACCATGTAAATGAGATGCCATTTATAAATGTGTGTGTTTTGATGTGATGTTTTTTTCTTAACACATAACTGGTTAAATAAAAAATAAAAGAGTGATGTGATAATAGCTGAGGAAGCATCATAATTACATTCCTCTGTATTTAAAAAACAATTCATTTTTATTTAATTTCTCCTTTGGCTGTTTTTTGAATACAAACATTGTCAAAACACAACATGTCATCATATAAATGAGTCCGTTATCTTGTTTTTAATAAGAAAATATATTTTCAAAATATTTGTTGACCAGATACCTCAAATCAAAGCCCCGAAACTTAATTCAATGCTGGATCGAAGTCTAATCAGTGATAGTTTAACCACTTTAACCATGTTTTTCTAATTCCTAAACTCTACCTCTTATGTGTTTGGCTTTAGCTCAGAACAGAACTGTTTCTGTAAAGTTTCTAAAATATGAAGATTGTTCTGTCTGCATTGAATACTTTAAGTACATTGTCTTGATGAGACACACTTTTGCTCAAGTACAAGTAAAACATAGACTTTTTGCAAAGTGTTATTAGTAGTTTGACTTAAGTACAGGATCTGAAGATAGCTTGTATTATCATTCAACTGTACATACAGAGTGCACATGTGAAGGAAATGTCATTTCACTGGCTCATAAGTACTGTAAAAACAATTATTATCCAAAAAACAGACTTTATTACATACATATTCAAAAATTCATTTACAATATGAACATACAATAACATGACTTCAAAACAGTCTATAACTCTTTATGTAAAGCTCAACGGTTAACAAAATATGAACATAAACATTAAGAAAACACTTTATGTTACAACATATTCATGTCACAGTTAGACAAGCAATACTTCTAAAATATACCATCAACTATCCCAAGGAAAGCTTCCTCTTCTTTGTAGTTGCTGCTGAAAATACAGGGTGCAAAAAAAAAAAAGGCAAGGCGTTTATCAGTAAAAAAGTGTATTCCATATATGGTTATTTTCATTATGTGCTAGGCAAAGAACATTGTTATAAGACAAAATGAAAGCCTTTTTTCCTCTACCTTCTGATGACATATGAACTGGTGTTGGATGGGACGCTCATTGTTGAGAAGAAACCAAAACCTCTTAACCATAAGTGGGGTCATATGGCTCGCAGTCTGCTTTGGGAGATTTGCTTATGAATTTACTGTGATCTCTTCACTGAATATGCTTGGTCTCTGCAAAAAAAAAGGGAGGGAGGCAAGTTTCACGTGCCAGGTTAAAATGAGTCAGTAACCCTTTTAGTTTTTAACATATTAACAGAATATTCCTGTCCAAAAAGAGAAAAACCCATCAGCAAAATAGCAACACTAACAGTGACTTTAGCTTCCTGCCATGTTTTTTTTGTTGACATCTAAATGTATCCATGCAGATGAGCGATAAATCACCTAATTACATTATGTGGTGAAAACAATAAAAAAGAGTAAGATTTTCAAGAGGCTACATTGTGTGTGTAGTATGACATTTACTGGGTTAACAAGTGAAAAACAAGTCTACGTGAATAACTATGTAAGCAATAGTATTCTCTGTGTATGTTGCTACTAAGCTGCAAAAGAAGTACATGCAGGTCTACACACACACACACACACACACACACACACACACACACTAGCTAGACAGTCATAAAGAAACAGTTTTAGTTGGCGTTAACTACTGAAGACACTTGTCTTACAGAAAAAGTATACATGCAGCGACTGCTTCTAAAACAACCAAGATAGTGTAGTGCTAGTCAAATGTTTGTGAGCGTTAGTGTGCTTATCTGTTCTGCCCTAATAAGAAACCTTATTCATCATCGTTACATGTGTAGAATGTCTGTCTCTGAAAACAGAACACAAGCTTTAGCCCACAATGATTTCAGCTCTGTCAGGTAAACTATACATCGAGACTGGGGAGACATTGGCGCTCCTGTTTGTATAATACAGGTGAAAGTTGTTGACCTTTTATTAATTTATATGAAGCGTACTGTATATTTATCGCAAGTGTATGTATCAGCATCTCTCTGAAGTGTGCGAAATATCGGACACTGCAGCGATTTTATTTAGACCACAGAGCAATATTCCAAAAAGGTGTAATACATGAGTAGTATGGATAACTGTGTGTAAATATATACCAAGGTAAATGCACAGGGGTGCAAATAGCATACATTGATATTTGTACCAGACGGGGTATTAATAGAACACATTGCTGTGTGCACCAGGGTACGAATAGTGTGACGTCCGTGTGCGTTATTCGCTGGCGCTACCTATCTGGTTATGTACTCCGGTAAGAGTAACCTTATGTTTTAGTTCAACCGATTTATTGACAAGTCCAGCAGGTGAATACAATGCTTGTTACTTGCAGTAGTATATGTTCGTGTGGGTGTGTGTGGAAATACAGAATATGTAAATATAACTTGTACATAATACATGCACATACTGTATATACAAATTAAAGAGAAATAAGCAACAAATCACTCTGCAATATGCCTAACTATAGTCAATAGATGGTGCCCTAAGACCACGAATGAACGGAACAGTAGCATGCAGGTCCAATAGTCATGTGTGTTTAAACTCGACAAAAACACACACAAACACTCACCAAAACGCCTCCGTTAGCGTCTCCACACTTTCACCGAAACCTCTCCGTTGTTCCAGCGTAGGGTGACCAAAAGTCCTCTTTTGCACGGACATGTCCACTTTTTACCTGCTGTCCGAGGCGTCCTTGTGGGGCTGGGTTTTTTTAAATGTATGGAAATGTCCGTTTTTTTTTTTTTTTTCAAACTTTATTGAAGAATGTAGGAAGGAACGTCCTCTGTATATCTTAAGTCTTCTAAACGAGCCAGGGAGAGCTCCACAGCAATTCAGCACAATTCAGATTGTGCAGGATAGGAAGTGGAGCACAGAAACAAAATAAAACATCCAGTTACTTTTCAAAATAAAATACACCGTGCTCACGGCAGGTCATATTTCCCTGCACTACACCTTGAAAATGTTCCCTCTACATGGAACAAGTTACAGAAATCCATGAAACTTACTGAGCTGATCTCATTGGTCGCTGTTAAGAGGATGTTGATTGACTTGGAGGCAGCCACATCTGGCTGTAGATGTTTTACCTGATGTCTTCATGATTCTGGTTGACTTTGAGGGATTTGCTGTTCAGTTGTTTTGCAGCAACTTTAGTTCAGTGGCAGAGGTCAGGAGGTAAAGGCTTTTTTCCAGACATACCTGCCTAGTGTGTAGGGTTCTGCCTGGCCCATCAACATCAGCTTAGGTGCTAAAGGACTCAAGTCATATAAACAGGGCAAACGCACAGGCATTGTGTAGAAACATATAAATAGAAAGAAAAATAGAGACAAATAGATTATAAAAAAGTTGAACTTTAATTAAAAAAAAATGAAAAATATATGAACAAACATTGAAAACAACACAATTGAAAACTGACCCCCCGCAGTCCAGTTGTGCTCCTTGATGATGTCAGTCGTAATGATGAACTCGGATGGTCTGGTTTCACTCTGTTTGCTCGGTGGCTGCGGGTGTCCCAGCCCAAAGATCTCCTCCACCTTGCCCTTAAGACTCTCCTTGCTGGGTTGTTTATTCATGGCCCAACTTGGAGAAGATTCATAGCTTCGTCCATTCACCGCCAACAGAGCCGCCTGCATCTGTGCATTGATATAACAAACATAACTTGTCGTGAGAATGTGCGGACCGTCCGCAAAGTCTTGTCTGGCACTGTAACGTGGCGAATTCTAAATGAAAAGTGCCGAAAATCAACAAACATTACAAAATAAAGTTTCCACTTCACTTAAGGGCATACGTCTGTGACGTTGTCTATGAAAAAACATAATTATAACCGCTGATACTCCATAAAAGTTTGTTTTGTTTCACGTCGTTCACACTATTAACTGTTTAATTTGCAGGCTACTTAACCTCTGTTAAACATGAGGACGGGAAATGAATGATAAATCCACTTTTAAAATACTTTAAGTCATCCTCTGTATTTATCATAGATTAAAATATCTTACTCACTGTGTAACAAAAAGATCGGTAATAAAATGCAATCGTGTCTGTGAATCTGAAGTTGCTGAGGCTCAGACATCCATGGCGCACAGGAGACGCACGGATCCATCTCCCCAGGAACAAACGCTGTGTCGGGTGGGCAAACTCATGTGATGCGTAATTGATCCCGTGGATGATTTGTAAGCTATTAAGTGAACAAAGTGTACCCGGTCCACCAAACACTGGGCCGTCTCGACTGTCTTAATTCTGCACATATTTCTGTTACTGTATTCCTATTTACTATTTCATTATTTCATCCATGCGTGGGGCAGCGGATCTGTGCGCACTGTCACCTCGTGGATACGCTGGCCTCACTCACCCATTGGTTGTTCCTATCATGCAATATACCGTTGGAAAAGGAATATGATTGGCTACACTTGCCACGATTGACGTGTTGTCAATGACTTTTTAAAGATGGCTGCTCAGAGAGAAGACGCAGGATATTGACGCTCCACAGTGGGAGCGCTTGCTGGATGTCGGGGGCTGTCCCGGGGTGAAAACTCAACAGAAAAAGGTGAGGATAGTTATATTGTGTAGGCAGCAACATGAAGGAAACAAACATACCCAGCAACACGGTGCAGGTAGACGGAACGAGGTCGGCTAATGAAGCTAGCAGACAGTTTGCAGACAATTAGCATGGACTCTACAGGCTGCAGTAAGGACTTCTAACTCCAGGAATTAGCAGAGTTTCGACCACCCGTGTCTCATAAAAACGGAGGAATTGTATCAGACGGAGGACAGTTATTACATCGTGTTGGAGCTGATGGAGAAGAGTTGTTTGGGGACGAGGTGGTTTGCGGCCGAAAGAGAGCCTCGGGTAGGGCTCCATCGCCTCCTGCCCTCAGCCTCTCCAACCGCTTCAATGCTTTGTCGGAGTCGGAGCCGGTGGTGGCCAGTGCGGCTCACCGGGCTCGCCCCGCTTCAAAGCAGACTGACCAGCCGTCGTCACGGAAGACGATTGCTACCGCGCGGCGAAAGCTTCTGAGGGATGCGGTAGTCAGACGGTCCGGTGGCCTACACTGCCTGGATCGGCCAAATGACAACGTTCCTCAAAAACAATCTCCACAACCGAACGGTAAGCATTCTTCCTCTTCTTTTCCCTGCCCATCTGAAACCGACACTGACTGTTTTGCTCCCGTCACCGGCTACCCACACCCCCCCACTCCTCGTCCGCTCTTCCCCCTAACCACAGTAATTATTGGGGACTCCATCACTAGAGACCTACGGTTTCATAATGCTGTCACACACTGTTTTCCCGGAGCCAAAGTTGCAGACATCCTGGCTAAAGTTATGGACCTGATACCCTCATTTCCGACCTCTATCAAACGCATCGTGGTCCATTGTGGACATAACGACATGTCCACTCGGATTCAGGAGTGTGAGCGCACAAGGCGAGACTTTACCACTCTCATTGAGGCTTTAAAAAGCACTGGGAAGTCGGTTTTTATTTCGGGCCCACTTCCATCTCTAGGTCGCGGATCAGGCCTCTTTAGCAGACTACTCTCCCTTAACACCTGGCTCCAGCTCACATGCAGTATTCACAGGATAGGTTTTATTGACAACTTCAATCTGTTTTGGGAACGTGGCTCCCTGTTCAGCAGGGATGGGATTCATCCCAATACACGCGGAAGCCAGATGCTACGTGGAAATTTGCACCACGCCCTGCATACCCAGACCTCTGATTGACTGTTTACATCCCGTAAACACTCCCACAAGCACACTGACCAGACACACTCTCCCAAAGTCAATAATCAGAGATACAGCGCTACACGCCCCTCTGTGCTCCCTTCAGAGCAATCACCCATTCATAATCCCATAACCACCGTGTCTGTCCCCCGACTGAGACCGTTTAAACCAAACGCTAACAAAAGAGGTGCTATACTAAACAACCTAATTGGAATTAAAACAACCACTGCAACGATAGAACAGAATAGGAAAATCAAATGTGGACTATTAAATATTAGATCTCTGTCATCGAAAGCATTATTGGTAAACGAATTGATATCAGATAACCACATTGATTTATTCTGCCTCACCGAAACCTGGCTGGGCCATGACGAATATGTTAGTTTAAACGAAGCCACTCCTCCCAGTCATAATAATACCCAAATTCCACGAGGCTCAGGCCGAGGAGGGGGAGTTGCAGCCATATTTGACTCGAGCCTGTTAATTAATCCTAAACCTAAACTAAATTATAACTCGTTTGAAAGCCTTGTTCTTAATCTTCAACACCCAACATGGAAAACAGTACAGCCAATTATATTCGTTGTTGTTTACCGAGCACCAGGTCCATATTCTGAGTTTTTATCTGAATTCTCAGAGTTTTTATCATGCGTAGTCCTTCAATCAGACAAAGTACTTATTGTAGGTGATTTTAATATCCATGTGGACATTGAGAGCAATAGCCTTAGTACTGCTTTCAATTCACTGCTAGATTCTATTGGTTTCAGTCAGAGGGTGCATAAGGCCACGCACTGTTTTAACCACACCCTCGACCTTGTGCTAGAATATGGCATCAAAATTGACGATTTAATAGTATTTCCGCAGAATCCTTTATTATCAGACCATTTTTTAATAACTTTCGAATTCCTACTACCAGACTATACGAAATTAAATAAAAGTTTCTACACTAGATGCTTATCTGACAGTGCTATAGCTAAATTTAAGGAAGCTATTCCAACAGCACTTAACTCAATGTCATGCCTTAATATAACAGAGGACTGTTATGTTAACTCTAGTCCCTCCCAACTTGATAACTTTGTAGACGCTGCTACGGCCTGCCTACGGACTACTTTAGACTCGGTTGCTCCTCTCAAAAAGAAGATGATGAAGGAAAGGAAACTAGCACCTTGGTATAACTCCCAAACTCGCAAATTAAAACAAATCTCACGAAAACTTGAAAGTAAATGGCGTTCCACCAAACTGGAAGAATCTCGTGTGGATTGGCAAGATAGTCTAAAAAATTATAGGAGGGCCCTCAGAAATGCCAGATCAGACTATTACTCAATACTAATAGAAGAAAATAAGAACAACCCAAGGTTTCTTTTCAGCACTGTAGCCAGGCTGACAGATAGTCACAGCTCTATTGAGCCATCTATTCCTATAGCTCTGAGCAGTGATGACTTCATGACCTTTTTTAATGATAAAATTATAATTAGAGAAAAAATTCATCACCTTCTGCCCACAGCTTCCAACGACTCACCATTGGGCGCAGGAGGGCTAGAGAGAACGATAAGACCTGATACTTATTTAGACGGCTTTTATCCTTTAGACCTCCAACAATTAATGTTAAGGGTCTCTTCAGCTAAGCCAACTACCTGTCTCTTAGACCCCATTCCAACGAAGCTACTTAAAGAAGCACTACCCGTGGTCAACACCACATTACTAGATACGATCAATATGTCCTTACTAACGGGTCACGTACCGCAGTCTTTTAAAGTAGCTGTGATAAAACCTATTCTGAAAAAACCCACCCTCGACCCTGAGGTCTTAGCCAACTATAGACCTATATCTAACCTCCCGTTTCTCTCCAAAATCCTTGAGAAGGTAGTCGCTAATCAATTGTGTGACTTTCTGCATAGAAATAGTCTATTTGAAGACTTTCAGTCAGGATTTAGAAAGCATCATAGCACAGAGACGTCACTGGTGAAAATCACTAACGACCTTCTAACTGCTGCTGACAAAGGACTTGTCTCCGTACTTGTCTTATTAGATCTTAGTGCTGCATTCGACACTATTGACCATACCATCCTCTTACAGAGACTGGAACATTTAGTTGGCATTAAAGGAATCGCACTAAGCTGGTTTAAGTCCTATTTTTCTGAGCGATCCCAATTTGTTAATATTAACGATAAACCATCCAAATACGCTAAAGTTAGCCATGGCGTTCCTCAAGGCTCAGTGCTTGGACCAATTCTTTTCTCTTTATATATGCTTCCTCTAGGCAATATTATTAGGAAACACTCAATTAACTTTCACTGTTACGCAGACGACACCCAATTATATCTGTCAATCAAGCCAGACGAAAGCGGTCAGTTAGCTAAACTTCAAGCGTGCATTAAAGATATAAAATCCTGGATGACCCACAATTTTCTGATGTTGAACTCGGAAGTTATTGTGCTGGGACCCAAGCACCACCGAACTTCATTATCTAAATATATAGCTACCCTAGATGGTATTGCCCTGGCCTCCAGCACTACTGTCAGAAATCTAGGAGTCATTTTTGACCAGGATCTATCCTTTAACGCCCACTTAAAACAAACCTCAAGAACAGCCTTTTTCCATCTTCGTAACATTGCCAAAATCAGGAACATCCTGTCTCAAAACGATGCTGAAAAACTAGTCCATGCATTCGTAACTTCCCGGCTGGACTACTGTAATTCTTTACTATCAGGCTGCTCAAATAAGTCCCTCAAGACCCTCCAGCTGATCCAGAATGCTGCAGCACGTGTTCTGACAAGAACTAACAAAAGAGATCACATTTCTCCTGTATTAGCTTCTCTGCATTGGCTTCCTGTAAAATCCAGGATTGAATTTAAAATCCTTCTCCTGACCTACAAAGCACTAAATGGTCAAGCACCATCATACATAGAAGAGCTTTTAGTACCTTATTGTCCCACTAGAGCACTGCGCTCCCAGAACTCAGAGCTACTTGTGGTTCCTAGAGTCTCTAAAAGTAGAATGGGAGCCAGAGCCTTCAGCTACCAGGCTCCTCTCCTGTGGAACCAGCTCCCAACTTGGGTTCGGGGGGCTGACACCGTCGCCACATTTAAGAATAAACTGAAAACCATCATCTTTGATAAAGCTTATAGTTAGGGAGTGAGGAGTTGCAGCATAGTAGAGTAGAGTAGAGGGAGGCAGGAAGTACAAGCCCGTTCCGGCAGGGGAGAGTACGAGCCCGGTCCAGGGCCCCTCTCTTTAGCCTGCCTCTCTTAGTTATGCTATTATAACTCTAGACTGCTGTGGGAAGCTCCTTCAAAGGACACAATGAGCCGCTCCCTCTTCTCTCTTTTCACTTGTCTCCTTTTGTGTGCATCTTAGTCCCAGAAATGCCTGTTACTAACCTAGCTCTGGGGAGTTTTCTCCCCGGAGTCCCTTTGCTTCTTCTTCACCCAGAACATCGCCTTGGAATTGGGTGGCACCTACACCGGGGTCCTGGGTGCAGCTGACGCTATGGACTTACTACACCCTGCTACGCTCTGCGTTTCCCCGCAGTGTCCGACTGCGTCCTGCCGCGTCCAACCGCGTCCACCCAGGCTGCTGTGCCACACTACACCCCGTAACGCCCTGCTGTGCCCTACTATGACATGAACTACTATGACTACCATTGTGATCACTGCTTCACTATCTTTATTATGACTATTATTGCCACCATTCACCACTCCCCCAACTGGTGCCGTCAGACACCGCCTACCAAGAGTCTGGGTCTGTCCGAGGTTTCTTCCTAACAAAAAAAGGGAGTTTTTCCTTGCCACTGTCGCAATAGCTACTGCTAATGCTTGCTCTTGAGGCAACCACTGTAATAGTTGGGGCTTCGTAAAGTACAGAGTTTGATCTAGACCTACTCTATCTGTAAAGTGTCTCGAGATATCTCTTGTTATGATTTGATACTATAAATAAAATTGAATTGAATTGAATTGAATTTTTTCACATGCTGTCTGGGGGAGGTTTCACACCTCTAATTTTGGTTCGGATCAAACTGAAAGTCCGAAATGAGGTATGTGTGAAAAGCCCTTAAAATAAGCTGAGGTTGGTTTTCTAAAGTAAAACTGGATATGTCTTGCTCTATCCCTCACCATACAGATGATCTGATAGAACATGATACATTGCTGTAGATCAAGCTACCCAACGTTTGTAGGGTTTGTAGTTGTACTTGTAGTGGAGTTTTCACACTGTGGTATAAGTATTTTACTTAAGGAATGATCTAAATAGTTCTTCCACCACTGGACATATGTATTACGTATGAATTTAATATTACAGTGATCTAAAAAATCTTGATAATAAAATAAATTATTGTTGTGTATATCTTGTCTTGTAAAATGAAACTGAAAATCCTCTCCTCTCCCCAATGTTTTGTCTCCTCGTCTCTACGTTGCTGCTGGACCATCAGTGTTGGTTACCCGTGGCAACTCGACAGTATGTTCACACACATGAATGATGTCGTTGCTATGACGTGTGTTGCCTTGACACTTTGGCAGTAAATACTACTACTGTCTTAACGTTACTGTACACATCTGCTTGTGCACTCTACATACTTTTAGTTAGTATTTCACCATCTGTGTTAGTGACTCCTTGGACACTCCACAGTATACTTCACACACGCAAAAATTAGGCAACATTATGTGATTGAACACAGAAGTCAGTGAATACAGAGATTTCCTAGAGACACCTACTAAAGTCCTAGTGAAACAATGACACTACTAAAGTCCCTCTTAGCTAAATCATACCAATAATCTGTTCCTTCCTTGATGTTAAAAAAATATTCACATATTCAAAGCAATCACTTTTTATGTAATGTTTTTTTTCTGTTTTGTATGTCTAATGCATGTTTCCATTTTGTGTTACAGGTCCGCTGGCCTCCAGCTCCTCTCCCTCTCCCTCTCCATCTATCTATGAGATCATTCACCTCTCTCCTATCACTCTACCCACTCATCCCTTAATATAAGACGTTCTATCTCTCCTGTCAAATCTAATACATCTATCTAATTTTGAGGTTTTCTATCTCTCCTGTCATATCTAATATATCTATCTAAATTTTGGAAATTCTATCATTCTATCCCTCTAATTCTATCCCGCTCTATCTCCTTGCATTCTTGCAAGAAACCTGTTTTTTTGGAACGATATATTTCAAACTTGTCTTTTGGAACCTGATATTAACAGATTACTGGTATCTGTTTTGGATTCATGGGTTGATTGGAACCCGATCATTCTGTTTTATGGTTCTGTGAGTTTCTCTGCTCACACTTTTTCTACCTCTCCTGTCTCTCTCTCTCACACACATTTGATTTGGCCTTTTCAATTGGCAAAAACCTTATTATTGTATTTTTGAATTGTCCATATTGTATCAATATTCTATTTGGTAACAGTAAAGTATTTTTTAGTTTGTTCATTAAATTTAAATTAATTGAAAAGACACATACATAACACACATTTTGTTGAGCTTTTTATCACAAACATTGGACTGTAAAAACTAATTCAAAATTAAATCTGGTACATTTCCAGATATATAAGTTGCTGTTATAAAGTGTATCATTGAAGAAAACTGTCTCTTGTTAATGTACTTAACAATAAATTTAAATCCAAATATCTATATATATATATATATATATATATATATATATATATATATATATATATATATATATATATATACAAGAAAAGAGCTGTAGTTGTTCCTGGGCCGTGTTGCTGTGGAGCTCTGTACCAAAAGGTTTGTTCTGACTGCAAATATCTTCACACCAGAGTACACATAATCAGTTTTTGTTTACTTGAGTAGTACTAGTGTAAAACTAATTACACTACATACATTTTGTTATTTGTCTCTCATTCACATATTTGTACCTCGTCTATAGATCCACCCACATTGTTGGCATCAACACCTTTTGTACGTGCTTTATTGTTGGTTAAACCTTTATAAAGTGAAATAAATAAACCAACTGTAAGGAGTAACTGTGTTCTTTACATATATTAAAATAAATCTCTGAATATATTAAGGTTGAAAAAAATCTGGCATTTACAAAACCATAAATATACAAATACCAAAGTTATTCTTAGAAAAGCACAGTATTTGAACAACTGTACAGATTTCTTGATCATGCCTTAAAATACTAAATAAACCCTATTCCTGTCCTATTGGTTTTCAATTTACTGAAGATATAGAAACTTAAGTACCGCTGAAATACAGTATATCCATATATAATTTGTGTGATACGTCAACTTTTACTTCTAAATATATCTTCACAGACTTGAAAAGATTTTGTGGGAAAACATTTATTTGACCACTTACTGTTTTGCTTTAAAATAAATATAAATAGAATATTTTTGAGATATAAATCGCCATTACTAAGACCAGATACTGCTTTAATCTACTTTCTTATCTTGCTAAGTTAATAATATATTTCGATTCATATTGTGTTTATTATCTTGATTGTCTACAATAAAAATAAAACAAGATTTGTGGTTTTGGATCATAATGCCGAGGAAGAGTAAGAGGTCACAAGCTCAAAGTCTGCGCCAGCAGAGGTCAAAGGAGGTTCAGGGTACAACAGGTGAACAGGTAGAATGTGTTGGTCCTCAGAGCTGTGGAGAGGTGAAGATGGCTGCAGCGTCTCGTGATGATGAAAGTGTGACACAGGGAAGTCAGAGCGATGCACCAAAGGTTTCTGCTGATGAGAGAGGATGTTACAGCGATGGTGAAGCAAGGCCTTCTATTGTCACCCCAGTAAAAGTCAGAGGTCAAAGTGATGAACTAGGTGTACCACAGGTATCTTATGCTGACATGGTAAAGAAAAGATGTGTGGCAGTTTCTCCTGAAGCTAACCAGGTAAACCACAGAGGTCAAAGTGATGTGTCACCACAGGCATCTTATGCTAATGTAAAGAGTGGACATCCTCAGTGTGTAGCAGGCCCTTCTCATGCAGACTATGTAAATCCGGCAGGTCAGCCTTCTGTAAGACACGTCCGTGCATCCCGTAGCCAGGCCTCTCTTAAATATGGTAAAAACAGAAATCAGCAGTGTACCTGCAACTCGCTAACATTTCTGGCGTTCCTTCACGACAATGAAAACATCACCAGAGCAGATCTTGACCTTGTTTTGGATAAAGGTAATGCAATGTATAAAGAGGTCAGGAAAATGTTTCCTAATCACATCTATCTGACTACTGACGAGCTCCCTCATGAAGTACCTGCACGCACGCATACACATTATGTGGACATGGAACAACTTTCTAGATATGGCACATTAGGAGAACTGTTACCTGGAGCTCTAGACAGTTTTCTGGACCTAGAGGCCGGACTCAGCTGCTTGCTTTCTGATGTCCAGTATGGATTGCTCCTGATGAGTGCATTATGCATTGCCGTATTCAGAACAAAGTCCGGCAGATACGGTTTCTTTGATCCACACTCCAGAACAGCCAAAGGTTTGCCCCTTCACCCTGGGTCTCACACTCCTGGTACTGCTGTCATGCTGACATTCACACATCTTAGTGATATGATTGATCGCCTTCTGAAGTATCACAGAATGTTGGGTACACAGCCCTCCTGTAACTATGAGTTGAAGCCTGTGGAGTTTTACAATGTGAACACGGCCATCCTGAATACTGCTATCTCAGACAGAGAGAGTCAGCCTACAACTTACACTGCTGCTGTATCAACTGCTCTTCAAAAGGAGACGAGCCTGAGTGCACACATCGGTGACAAATCTGTACATGAAGTATTCACTCCTATGGAAACTGAACCAGAGATGTCTAGCCAGATCAGCTCGAACTGTGTCGCATCACATGATACTGCGCTGAATGATTCAAACTCAACTATTTCAAAGGTAAACACTGATGCAACAGATGTCTCTGATAACATATTACAGGGAGAGTCCACAAACCTCAGGTCTGTATCTTCTGTGAAACATAAAGAGGTTCATGTCATTTTGCCTGATGATATCCAAAGTGAACCAGAATTATCATCTAAATTCAGTGTGAATTCTGCAACTGAGAGTAAGTCAAACTTGAGTGCTCCATTGATAAATACTGTGGCCAGTGATGACGTCTCGCGTAAACTGAAAAAACTTAATAAACAGCAAAGGAGAAAAATTAAGAGGAGACTATTGCTCTCTGAAAAGGTATCGCAAAGAAAGGAGAATCAGAAAAGGAAAGAAAGGAAAATGTATGCTTCACATGAAACATATAAAGCAAAGAAAAAATGTTACTCAAGCAGTAAATATTCTGATGAAACAGTCAAACAAAGAAAAAGTCAGTGTGCTAACTACCGCTATCAAAACAATCCTGAAATACAAAAAAAAAAATATATATATATAACGACCCGATACAGACAAAATTGCGAGTTTCGAATGAAACAAAGACAAAGAATGAACAGTTCATACAGAGAAAACCCTGAGTTTAGAATGAAACAAAGAGAAAGAATGAACAGTTCATACAGAGAAAACCCTGAGTTTAGAATGAAAAAAAGACAAAGAATGACAACGTTTTACAGAAACGTTGTTGACTTCAGAGTGAGGCGGCGCTCTTATATGACTCAGCGTTATGCAAATGACAAAGCTTTCAGAGATAGACACAGACAACTAATGAGACAAAGAATGCGAGACCGATTTAAAAACAACCTTCCGTTTAGAAATATGTTTAAAATGAGATGTGCAAATAAAATTAAAAAAAAATACAAATGGATAAATCGACAAACATGTGAGAGTGACAGAGAAAATGACAACTCTTTAATCAAAGAGGCCATTTCTGTTTTCAGATCTAATATAAAGGAAGGTCCCACTTATGTCTGCACTGTCTGCCATAAAGCCTCGTTTCCAAACCAAGTCCGCCCCTGCACAAGGTCAAATTATGTCAAAAATCCACATATAGTTGCAGCGTGCTTGACAGGGAAGTATGTGCATGATTGCGATGAAGGCTGTGAACACTGCAAGGTGCCTGATGAGAGAAGAAGTGAGTGGATTTGTTACACCTGTCATGATCATCTTAAAGATGGAGCTATGCCAGCTCTCGCTGTAGCCAACAACTTAATGCTTGCTGATATCCCACCTGAGCTGTCAGATCTCAACATATTGGAAAGGCATCTCGCATCCAGATGTATAGCATTTGCCAAGATTATTCCTCTTCCTAAAGGCCGCCAGAGACTGATAAGAGGAAATGTTGTGTGTGTCCCGTCTGAGGTACAAGAAACGATTGAAGCTTTACCCAGACTGAGAAGTGAGTCTCAGGTGATGAGAGTAAAACTGAAGAGACGATTGTGTTATAAGGGTCACCAACTTTTTCAGACAGTAACATGGTCTAAACTCATGCGTGCACTGCATAAACTCAAAGAGATCCACCCACAGTATGAGGACATAACTATCAGAGATGAGGCTGAGTTATGTGATCCAACACTTCCTGATGAGGATGATGAAGATGATGATGTAGATGCTACAATGAAGGAAGATGATTATGATGAAACTGATTTAATGGAAATTGACAGGTGTGAGAGTAATGCACTGTGTGAGGCAGAAAATGAGCCTGAAAATGAACAGGATATAGACATGTTGTCATGTGATGGTGAACAACCAAATGAGCAGAGAGATGACGACGAGCAAGAAGGTGACATGCCAAACGGTGGTTTCGCTCTGGAATCATGCCTTCAGCCGTGTGACGTGGCAGAGGAGATATTATCTTTCAGCGAGGGAATCTATTCTGTTGCGCCTGCCGAAAGAAATAATCCTGTCAGCTTTTTCAAAACACCTAAACTGGAGGCCATGGCTTTCCCTGTACAGTTTCCGACTGGTCAGAACACACTGGATGAAGAGAGACCTCTTAAATGAACACCCAGTAAATATTTCAAAATAAGGCTTTTTGGTGTTGATGATCGTTTCGCCAGAGACACAAACTTCTTGTTCTTTGCACAGTTTGTGACAGAAATGCATTTGGCAACATCGAGCATGACAATACAGCTCAGGAAAGGAAAACCGTTTACGAGGGATGGAAGAAATATTACCTCAGGAATGTTGCAAGATAAACGTGAGGTGGAGAGACTAGTGCGAAACAAAGACGCCGTCAGATTTATGCAGCCTTTAAGGGGAACTCCAGCCTATTGGGAGAAAACTACAAGAGATCTTTTTGCCATGATCAGACAGTTGGGAACTCCTACATTCTTCTGTACGTTTTCTGCAGCTGAAATGCGATGGCCTGAGGTTATTGAGGCAATAAAAAGGCAGCAAGGTGAAGATGTCGATTTTGAAGGGCTTGACTGGTCAGCTAAGTGTGACATACTGCGAAGAAATCCTGTGACAGCAATGCGCATGTTTGATAAGCGTGTTGAGGCATTATTCAGGGATTTGCTCTTATCTCCTGCAGAGCCCCTAGGCAGAGTCGTTGACTTCTTTTACCGAGTTGAGTTTCAGCATCGCGGAAGTCCACACATACACTGTCTCATATGGGTTGATGGTGCTCCTGTTTTTGACGAAGACGACGATCAGACTGTGTTAGATTTTGTGTCCAAATACATCACAGCTCAGCTGCCCGACCCACATTCACAACCTGATCTGTACAAAAAAGTCACAGAAGTGCAGACACACAGCAAAAATCATTCAAGGACATGTTTCAAAAGTCTCAGCTCGGGTTGCAGATTCGGTTTTCCTAAACCACCCGTCACAAACACAATGATAACAAGACCTGGTGAGTGCATCGATCCAGTGGAAGTAGAAAAAGCAAAGCAAAAACTCCAACCACTTAACTTGCTTTTCAATGAACCTGAAACGGCCTCTCTGAGTTTGCAGCAGCTCCTAGCTCAATGCAATCTGACATACAGTGAGTACGAACACTGCCTTAACATGGTGAATAAATCCAGTGCAGTCATTCTGAAGCGTGACCCCAAGGACTGCTGGGTAAATGGATATAATCCACATCTACTTGAAGCCTGGAATGCCAATATTGATGTCAGTTATATTCTCAACGCATATTCGTGCATCATATATCTGACCAGCTACATTACCAAAAAAGAATCTGGACTGTCTGAGTACCTCAAAACAGTCATCGAAAACTCCAACAGAGACAACGTCAATGAATGTGATGAAATGAGGGAAATAATGCAGGCGTATTCCAAAAAAAGAGAGGTCAGCGCTCAGGAATGTGTGAGTCGTGCATGTGGAATTAACATGAAGAAGTGTTCACGTGGTGTCGTATTCATACCGACAGATGACAACGCAGTGAAAATGAGTCGTCCCCTCTCGTCCCTGGAAAACACAACACCTGAATGTTCAGATGTGTGGATGACGTCTTTGACTGACAAGTACAAAGCCAGACCTGAAACACCGGAGTTTGAGGAGATGTGTTTGGCTGATTTTGCAGCTACTTGCAGAATTGTCTATGGCAAACAGACGAAAGGTAAAAATGTTTTGCCCCTCCTGAATGAGATGGGATTTGTGCAAAGGCGGAAAGACGATAAGCCTGCTATCATCAGGTTTTACCGCACATCCAAGGAAAAATATCCTGAGAAGTTTTACGGCACGTTACTGAAACTGTATGTTCCCTACCGATCAGAGCAGGAACTGAAAAGACCGTATTACCCCACATATGAGTCGTTTTACAGTAATGGATGTGTGCAACTACCAGGTTGTGATCATCTGGAGAGTGTCCAACACATTGTGAAACGAAACAGAGACAAATATGAGAAAAACAGTGACGAGATTGAGAATGCTGTTGAGGAGTTTGAGCAGAACAGAGGTGTGATCGATGAATGGTGTGATCGATGAATGGTGTAATCTGGCGCCAGAATCGGAAGTTGTGAGGTTGGAGTGTATTGAAGAACTGGAGGCAAGAGAGCCAGATTGTGAAAATGAACAAGATAATGTCCCGGAATACAGTAATCAGGCTAATGCTGCAACAGAAATCAGAGCCATCAGAGAGCCCCCTGCATTTGATCCCATACTGTTACGCCAAATGTATCAGAATCTGAACCAGAGACAAGCCTGTGTGTTTTATGCAGTAAGAGAGTGGTGTGTAAAGCGAATCTGTGGCCTAAATCCGCAGCAGTTCTTCTTTTACATCAATGGTGGCGCTGGAACAGGAAAGTCACATTTAATCAAATGCATCTACTCTGAGGCATCTAAGATACTGTGCAAACTGCCGAGACGCGCTGAGGAGGCCGACATATCAAACCCAACTGTCCTGTTGACCGCATTCACTGGAACTGCAGCCTTCAACATATCAGGCACTACACTGCACTCATTACTCAAACTTCCGAGAAGCCTAAAGCCTCCATTTCAAGGCCTTGGTAACAATTTGGATGAAGTCAGATCTGAACTGTTAAATGCTGAAATCCTCATCATTGATGAAGTGTCCATGGTTTCAAAGCCCCTTTTTGCCTATGTTGATGCGAGACTCAAACAGATCAAAGGCATTCAGAGACCATTCGGAGGAATGTCGGTAATAGCTGTTGGAGATTTTTTTCAGCTTCCACCAGTGCGACAGTCCAAGGCTCTCTGCGTGTATGACCCATGTGAGATTGACCTGTGGCAGGAACACTTTCAGATGATCACTCTGACTGAGATTATGCGTCAGAAGGATGATGTTGCCTTTGCAGAGATGTTGAACAGGATCCGTGTGAAAGAAAAGTCAGAGGAGTTGTCCGAGGCAGACAGAGCTTTGTTGTCACAGGCCGTCACCGAACCAGAACTATGTCCAACTGATGTGCTACACATTTTTGCAACTAATAAACAAGTTGATTCACACAACTCTGCAATGTTAGCTCTGCTCCATTCCCACATCACCAAGATTGATGCAGATGACTACAAAAAGGATCCACAGACGGGCAGAATGGCACGACAAGCCAAACCATTTAAAGGAAACAGAAATGAGTTACCAGATACGCTAAATGTAGCTGAAGGTGTCAGAGTCATGCTCACCAGAAACATAGATGTGTCTCAAGGATTGGTGAATGGATCTTTCTCTACGCTAGTCAGGGTAATATCCTCTGAACAAAATGGTGTCGCACATGTCACTATGCTCGGGCTCAAGATGGATGATGAAACAGCTGGAAGGAATTATCGTAACAGAGCACCAGGAGGACCAGACGATCTAGTGTACATCGACAGAGCAGAGGAGAAAATGAAACAGAAAGGAGTGGTACGCAGACAGTTTCCTGTTAAACTGGCCTTTGCTTGTACGATTCATAAGGTTCAAGGTATGACAAGGACATCAGCTGTAGTGTCACTGAAACACATTTTTGAACCTGGCATGGCTTATGTAGCTGTCAGCAGAGTGACCTCTCTCAGCGGACTGCACATTCTGGATATGGATGAGAGTAAAATATATGCCAACCCACAAATCACTGGAGCCCTACGGACCATGAGACAAGTCAATTTGGATGACATGATGCCTCTTCTCAAAATCTCACAGGCTATGAACGGACATGACACTCTGACCATTGTTCACCATAACACAGAAGGTTTGCCATGCCACGTGAATGACATCAAGAGCCACCATGAACTGTGTCTAGCAGATGTTTTGTGTCTCACAGAAACTCACCTACAAGGCTCCTTTGTTGCAGACAGTCTCTATTTAGAGGGCTACACTATGTTCAAACGCAACAGACACCTGTCCTACACAAATGTTCCACAGATGGCCAACAAACGTGGTGGTGGCGTTGCAGTTTATGTGAAAGAGCACATTCAAGTACGTGAAAAACAGTACATACATAATGTCACTGACCTTGAGTTTTTGGCTCTGAAGGTTGAAGCCCCAGTGAGTGCTTTGATTGCAGCTGTGTACAGACCTCCGGACTACAGTGTGACATCATTTCTGTCAAACCTGGGAAGCCTGTTGGACTCATTGGAGGTCATGGATTGCCACCCTATCATTGTCTGTGGGGATTTCAACGAGAATCACTTATCCAACGCAAGTAAGCCAATCCTTGAGCTGTTTCAGTCCCGGGGATATGTTCAAGTCATCACTGCTGCCACCACAGATAAGAACACACTTCTGGACCTCATTTTCATCTCTAAACTGCAGCATTGTCTCCACTCTGGTGTGATGAGAACATATTATAGTTATCATAATCCTGTATACTGTGTCATGTCCTCTAACAGTCCATAAAGATGGTAGTTGGGTTTAACAGATAAAGAAAAAGACAAAGAAAAAAAGGTCTGTACCTATAACCAAAGTGAGTGGGTGAAACATGTATTAATAACAGTTTGATTTAAAAGACTAAATTATTGCTGTACCAGATGTTAATCTCTATCCTGCACAGTTGGCAGGTAAAACAAAAATCCAATGAGCATTATGTTGTGTTTTTTCAGGATACCTCATTGTTGTTGGTCTCTGTTTCTCTTGCTATGTAAAGGAAACCCAATTTTGCTGTCACTCAACATATTGATGTACTTAATTTAGTAAGGTGAAAGACATTTTGTTTGGTAATCTTATATTTTGGCAGTATTGGATAATGTGATTGGTCATAATTATTTCAGGTAACCATATTATTATGAGATATACAGTGGTATGCATAAGTTTAGACACCCATGCTAAAGTTGACTAAAAAGAGGAAATTGATCTTAATGCCTTAATTTAAAAAAAATTGAAAAAATCCAACCTTTAAGGACACCAATTTTCTTTGTGAATGAATAATGTATCATAAATAACAGAATTTTCTTCCTTAAAATACAGGTGGCATAAGTATAGACACCACTGTGTTAAGTTCCCATAGAGGAAGGCAGATTCTTATTTTTAAAGGCCAGTTATTTCATGGATCAAGGATACTATGCATCCTGATAAAGTTCCCTTGGTCTTTGGAATAAAAATAGCCCCACATCATCACATACCCTTCACCATATCTCACGATTGGCATGGTTTTATTTCAGTTAGCCTCATAGCTAACTGAAATAAGATCCATATCAATGCAAACTTTATCAGGGTGCATAGTATCCTGGATCCATGAAATAACTGGCCTTTAAAAATAAAAATCTGCCTGCCTCTATGGGAATTTAACATAGGGGTGTCTATAGTTATGCCCCCTGTATTTTAAGGAAGAACATTTATTTATTTACGATACATTCTTCATTCACAAAGAAAATTGGTGTCCTTAAAGGCTGGATTTTTCCTCATTGTTTTAATTAAGGCATTAAGATCAATTTCCAAAAGATGATCTTTTTATTCCTATTTTTAGTCAACTTTAGCATGGGTGTCTAAACCTATGCATACCACTGTATTTACAACATATCTTCCCAAGTACAGCCCTAAACATTGTGACGGCCCCTGTGTGATCCAGTGGGGCCTCTCTCTCTCTGTGAGTTAGTGGGGAATAAAGCTCCACCTGGATCTGAACCCGACTCCCTTTCGATCGCCCGTGGGCGATGTAGGCCATCGCCCCACCCTTCCGAACGGAATTCGCCCATCTCTTAGGACCGACTGACCCATGTTCAACTGCTGTTCACATGGAACCCTTCTCCACTTTGGCCTTCAAAGTTCTCGTTTGAATATTTGCTACTACCACCAATATCTGCACCCGCAGCGGCTCCACCCGGGCCCACGCCCTAGGCTTCCATGCTCACCGCGGCGGCCCTCCTAATCGTCGCGGCATAGCCCTCGCGACTCCTGTTGCCGGCGACGGCCGGGTATGGACGCGACACCCCAGCGCCATCCATTTTCAGGGCTAGTTGATTCGGCCGTCGCCGGCAACAGGATTCCTCTTTTGTCATGGCCCTTGAGCCAGGTTGTGACAACATTCAGCAGCTGTGTGCTTTCCCCTGGACGAGAGACACAGTTCTCCTGTGTCCTCTGTGAGGACACCACCAGCTTTGGCCTCACCTCCTTCATCACAACTTCACCCAGCCAAGCACGACTGTCCAGACCAGTCGTGCTGGGCTGGGCTGGGGAGCAGCGCAGCAATTCTGGTCTAAAGCCACCAAGAGACAGCAGGAGACGATGGTGGTGGACGAAATCACCAGACTGGAGCAGGAGCGCTTCCACTTGAAGGCAATATCCCAGGGCATGCAAGGAGCCTGGACAAGATGGGATGCTACCAGCAACAGGCGTATCACCAGGGTAGACATCTGGAGAACTCCTCTATCCAGGCTCAGCTTCCTGTTGAGGGTGACCTACGATATCCTTCCATGCCCTAGGAATCTCACACTGTGGTATGGTGATAAAGTGGGCTGTCATCTATGCGGGAGCGTCAAGGTAAGCCTCCGACACACTTTGTCAGGATGCAGTGTGGCACTGACTCAAGGACTTTTCTGGTGGTGCCATGATCAAATCCTGACGAAACTGGCCAAGATCCTGGAGAGCTGTAGGGTGGCAGCAAACCATTCGCCGGCAACAGAAGAGCATGCCCTGGCAAGGTTTGTAAAGCCTGTAAAGCCTGGTGGTACACACCAATCTCCTACTCAGAAGAAGAGCAGCATGCTCGCACCTGGTAAACAGTGGCAGATGTTGGCAGACCTCAGGAAGCAGCTGGTCTTTCCAAGAGAGATTATGTGAAGGCAGCTGCAGGGGGTGGCGGGGAGACGTCCCCAGCATGCCAGCGGGCCTGGAGATGTACTGGTCTTGGTGGCGAAACATCTGTGAACGGTGGCCTCCAGCTGATGACCCTGCAGCTGACCTAATGGCACCGGGGTAGGTGCGACAGGCTGAAAAGCCAAAGCAGGAAATACCACCTCACCTGTACAACAAACTGAAGACCAACAACAACCAAGAACAGAAGCTTTAGCAGCAGCAGCAGCAGCTTAACTGTCCATCAACAATGGACGAACAATGGACAGACAATCACTGTTGGACCACACAGGGACACTTTTACCTTCGTGCTAGCCAGTCATTCTTCCAAGCAGAGGATGAGATAACACCTGCCTGCCTTTGCTTCACCTTCTCTATAGTTCTAAAAACTGAAACAATGGACCACCACTGCCTGCTTTCCACCTGACAGCGCTTAAGAGTCTTCACAACCGAAGGTAATTATTCTAATTTCATATGTGCTTTCTATATTGCTTTAATTGTGTCTTTATTCCTGTATTCACTTTGTAATAATGCAGCAATTTTGCAACACCGTTGTTACAGCTAGCAGTACATTGTCATTTAAATGAACTTTTTCCTGCAGGTCTGCCTCTGCTGTGATCACTCCACTTCACACAGTGGAGACAATCAGGACTTTAAAGAAGGCTAAACATGACAATAAGCTGAACCTCATTCATCCTTCCTAAACTACTCTGTGTAAAATGGCACTGGACAGAAATGTTGTGTTGCCCTGCAGCAGTGTTCAAGGTATTACATTATTGTGTATTATGTAACTTTTGAACATGTTTTTTGCATGGTCTGCAGTTTATTACAACAACTTTCTGTTTTCTCTTGTCAGGACCCGCTTCATTCTCCTACGTCCACAGCTTCGCATCCAATGCTGCGCACAGTTCAGTAAAGCCTAACTACTGTTGACATTTGGCGAGTGATCAGGTGAACTGATGCGGAGAACCAAACTTACGCTGATCATTCATTAGTCAGTCATCACTGTCACAGAGACAGCTCCTCCTCAGTGCAGCATTATATTTCACCCTAACCAAGTTGTAAAGGTAACTGTTATTTGTATTAACTTAGTACAAGATCCCTTTTTGACCAGAGAACTAACAAAAACACTGATGGCATTACTGTTTGTGGTTGCTATTTGCATTAGGAATGCAAGGGATAATTTTTTTTTACTGTTTTTCAATCTAAGGCCTCTGCTCCTGCCATCTGCGGCCAGATACCTGGAAGCAGCAGTTCTACAGTCCCTGGATCATCAAAGGTCACAATGTTACAGCCCCTTACATCTTCACAATTACACTGTGCTCTGTTAAGAGTTTTGGTTTGTGCCAACAATGGACGGATTCAACAATTAGCAACTTACGCTACTGACCCATGGACACTGACTCTAAGACACCAATTTATTTTGGTACATTGATAATTTATATATATATTGTATAATTAGAACAGTGTATGCTTATTTTGTATTTCATCACAATTAATATATTTTATTTTATTAATTTATTTTACATGTCACCGTTCTTTTTCCTTCATTATCTGTTTTCTTGGAAGACACAACATATATATATATATATATATATATACAGAAGGATAAGGAAAGGATGACATGGAATATATTTTACAAAAATTATAATTATTAGTGTGGGGTTTGAGCTGGTAGGCATGTTAAAGAATTTTCACATGTGTAAACTCGGCCTTGGGCTAATCTAAACCCTATTGAAAAGCTATGACAGTGTTTAAATTGAAGAATCAAAGCTGAACATTTTGTCTTCAGATTGCCCAAAATACATGACTTGGTTAAATAAGCATGGTCAAAAGAACTAGTCAAGAACTACTGTTCCTATGATTGTCACCTAACCAGAAGACAATCAAGTAACTCTAACCCTATGTTCCTTCAAAGTCAAGGATAACCCTGAATTATTTTAAAGGTTCAGTACACTGAGCTAAATGTCTGGATAACACATTTAAAATGAGTGTGTTGGTATGATTTTCAGTACAGATACTGCAGCTTGAGACATTATTTGGGTTTTTTAGCCTTCAGTCTAACAACCATGTAAAAAGCCTTTATTTGTAGGGTTGAACAACAATGTAAACCATTGAAACATACTGTACTGACCCATCTGGCTGCCTAAACAGTACGACACCAATAGTATTTAAGTTATTTTTATTATTTATCTCCACCTTATATGATTTATACATTGTATCCTTATTTTTCTGTTTCAGTACAATTCATATATTTTATTTTTATTTATTTTTCAAGTCACCTTTCTGTTTTCCCTCTTTTGTCCCTCCTCTTTTGGGATTTCAGTAAACTGAGCTAAATGTTGTGATAACGTTTAAAATGACAGCGATTGTCAGTACAGGGTGACTGCAGCTTGAACCAAAAATGGGATATTAGCCTCAGTCTAACCACCATGTAAAAAGCCTTTAATGGTAGGGCTTCGGCCGGCTGCACACTGGCTGCGTGGCGTGTCCGTTCCTATTTTGGCTCCTATGTTAACAGATTAGAGCTTTCACACTGTCTGTGTGACACGCACGACTCAGGCACAGCGAAAACGCGTGCATGCTAGAAACAGAAAGTGTTTCCAGGCAAAATAGAATACGAAAAGATGTTTATATGTCATTTTGACACAAATACATTTAATAAATGACATTTTGATGTTTGAAAGTCTCTATGTTTTGACATAAATGCAGATATAAATGTAATTTAAAGAAATAATAAATAATTATCGATTTTCAAATTTCGTACCTGTCAATACAGAGCAAAATATTCTGTAGCCTATTTCGCCATCAATACTGCCGATGTTGTCTTTGCTGTAATCAGGTCGGTATATATTTATGTTTGTCATGAAATATACTACTGCTTGAGTGCAGTAAATCAATGGGAAACATACATGTATACAGACAAGACTAGCAGCTGTAGCGCTGTGTGTGTAAAGACATAGAAAACGCCACGCAGCCGCCACGCAACAGAAGCGGCACGCTCACGCCACGCAGCCAGTGTGTAGCTGGCCTAACAATATTGTAAACCAATGAAACATACATTATGGACCCATTTGATGTTATCACAATTGATATATTTAATTTTCAGTTAGTTTAGTTGATAGGACATAGGCCTACTGATGGGGACAATATACAGTGGTGTGAAAAAGTGTTTGTCCCCTTCCTGATTTGTTATTTTTTTGCATGTTTGTTACACCTAAATGTTTCAGATCGTCAAACAAATTTAATTATAATACAAAGATAACACAAGTAAACACAAAATACAGTTATTAAAGGTTTTTATTATTAAGGAAAAAATCCAAACCTACATGGCCCTGTGTGAAAAAGTGTTTGCCCCCCCCGCGCTGTTAAAACATAACTTCCCAGGAGTGGCCGGCCGACCAAATTTACCCCAAAAGTGCAGTGACGACTCATCCAAGAGGTCACAAAAGACCTCACAACAACATCCAAACTGCAGGCCTCACTTGCCTCTGTTAAGGTCAGTGTTCATGACTCCACCATAACAAAGAGACCTGCATGCATGTGAGAGTTCAGGGACGAAAACCACTGCTGAGCAAAAAGAACATTAAGGCTCGTCTCATTTTTGCCAGAAAACATCTTGATCATCCCCAAGACTTTTGGGAAAATACTCTGTGGACTGACGAGACAACCACATTTCAGAAAGAGAACATAATAACAACAGTAATGTGATGGTCTGGGCCTGTTTTGCTGCTTCAGGACCTGGAAGACTTGCTGCGATAAATGGAACCATGAATTCTGCTGTCTACCAAATAATCCTGAAGGACAATGTCCGGCCATATGTTCTTGACCTCAAGCTGAAGCGAACTTGGGTTCTGCAACAGGACAATGATCCAAAGCACATCAACAAGTCCACCTCTGAATAGCTAAAGAAAAACAAAACATAGACTTTGGAGTGGCCTAGTCAAAGTCCTGACCTGAATCATATTGTGATGCTGTGGCATGACCTTAAAAGTAAGTTCATGCTCGAAAACCCTTCAATGTGGCTGAATGACAACAATTCTGCAAAGATGAGTGGGCCAAAATGCCTCCACAGCACTGTAAAAGACTCAATGCAAGGTATTGCAAACGCCTGATTGCAGTTGTTGCTGCTAAGGCTGGCCCAAACAGTTATTAGACTTAGGGCGCAATCACTTTTTCACACAGGGCCATGTAGGTTTGGATTTTGTTTTCCCTTAATAATAACAACCTTCATTTAAAAACTGCATTTTGTGTTTACTTGTGTTAACTTTGACTAATATTTAAATTTGTTTGATGATCTGAAACATTTAAGTGTGACAAACATGCAAAAAAATACGAAATCAGGAAGGGGGCATCCTTGGGCCCTGCCTTAAAGAACTAGTAGAAAAACAATTACTGTTTAGGCACTATGGATTTTGGTTTTGCAAGAATTGCTGTATTGTATTTTTCTATGTTCTATTTATTTATTTAAAAAACAAAAAAACTATATTCTAAACCATTGCAACATACAGTATTAACCCATTGGGCTCACTGGCTGCCTTTCTGTCAACAGTATGACAACAATTTTATTTTATTTATTTATTTTCATGCCTCAGTTTTTTTTTAATCACAATTAATATTGTTTATTTATTTTCATATCAAACTTTCCTTTCCCTCATGATCTGTTTTCTAACAGATACATGACAGATGTAGAAGTAGTAGAAAACAATTACTGTTTAGGGATATGGATTGTGGTGTTGCAAGTAACCAATTTGTTATTAATACATATTTCACAGTGTTTTTTCTCAGCTACCATCTTTACCATGTTTTCCTGACTCGGGACTACAGGTGAAAATTAGCATTTATGCTATAACCTGGCTCATTTACAGTCTGTACAGAAATGTTAGATTGTTCATTAATGTGCACTGTCCCGGATAAATAAATACATAAATTACTGACTGTTAGAGGGAATTTGCAAGTTTTTTTCTTTGGTACTTTGTTTTTGGAAACTGTTTTTGGAAACAGTAAGTTTCTTTCTGGTTGGCCAATGTGTCCCCATGGTGTTGGATCTTTTTTACATTTCTAATTTTCTTTTAAATTCATTTTAGCTCATTTTAATGATGTTCAATTAATTAAAATATTCAATTCAATTCAGTTCAATTTTATTTATAGTATCAAATCATAACAAGAGTTATCTCGAGACACTTTACAGATAGAGTAGGTCTAGACCACACTCTATAAAGCCCCAACAATTCCAATAGTTCCCCCAAGAGCAAGCATTAGCAGTGGCTATTGCGACAGTGGCGAGGAAAAACTCCCTTTTAGGAAGAAACCTCGGCAGACCCAGACTCTTGGTGGGCGGTGTCTGACGGTTGGGGTTATGACGGTACAGGATGTAGCGTGGCACAGCAGAGCATGGGTGGACGCGGTGGACGCAGCAGGACGTAGTCGGGCATTGCAGGGAATCGCAGAGCGTAGCAGGGTGTAGCAGGTCCATAGCCACAGCTGCACCCAAGACCCAGGTCTTGGTGTCGCCCTAATCCGAGGCGATGTTCTGGGTGAAGAAGAAACATAANCAAACTGAGTGTGTGTGTGTGTGCATCACATCCACAAGCGAACGTCATCCACAAGCGACAGCAGTCGGCGGGGACGAGGCAGCCGGCAGCTGCCTTCAACCTCCTACCTAACAGTCGGCTCTATCGCCTAGTTTTTATTATACTAATAAAGTGTTTTTAAAACCAAAGACACATTTTTACGTGTAAGTAAGTATTAGCCTCACGCTAATTTATCAAGACTAGGCCTACCGGCTAAACTAACGCTAGCTTCATGGCTACCTCTACACCTGGCGAGTCCCCACTCCCCCTCAGGATTTCCTCGTTGTTCAATAATACAAACAAAGAAATTGCTGACCTCAGGGAAGATGTTCGTCGGCTTTCCGAGGACTTAAAAACCAAAGATGCTTTGTTAACCGCCTGCTTGGACGTGGCTCATAATCAGTCGCTCCGGATCTCATCTCTCTCGGCGGCCTTCCAGGATACCGCGCCATGGGACCCAGCTGCCTGCCCACGCCCATCGTCCTGCTCGACACCGGTTATCAAGCCACCCTGGACTGAGGTGGTTTGCGGCCGAAAGAGAGCCTCGGGTAGGGCTCCATCGCCTCCTGCCCTCAGCCTCTCCAACCGCTTCAATGCTTTGTCGGAGTCGGAGCCGGTGGTGGCCAGTGCGGCTCACCGGGCTCGCCCCGCTTCAAAGCAGACTGACCAGCCGTCGTCACGGAAGACGATTGCTACCGCGCGGCGAAAGCTTCTGAGGGATGCGGTAGTCAGACGGTCCGGTGGCCTACACTGCCTGGATCAGCCAAATGACAACGTTCCTCAAAAACAATCTCCACAACCGAACGGTAAGCATTCTTCCTCTTCTTTTCCCTGCCCATCTGAAACCGACACTGACTGTTTTGCTCCCGTCACCGGCTACCCACACCCCCCCACTCCTCGTCCGCTCTTCCCCCTAACCACAGTAATTATTGGGGACTCCATCACTAGAGACCTACGGTTTCATAATGCTGTCACACACTGTTTTCCCGGAGCCAAAGTTGCAGACATCCTGGCTAAAGTTATGGACCTGATACCCTCATTTCCGACCTCTATCAAACGCATCGTGGTCCATTGTGGACATAACGACATGTCCACTCGGATTCAGGAGTGTGAGCGCACAAGGCGAGACTTTACCACTCTCATTGAGGCTTTAAAAAGCACTGGGAAGTCGGTTTTTATTTCGGGCCCACTTCCATCTCTAGGTCGCGGATCAGGCCTCTTTAGCAGACTACTCTCCCTTAACACCTGGCTCCAGCTCACATGCAGTATTCACAGGATAGGTTTTATTGACAACTTCAATCTGTTTTGGGAACGTGGCTCCCTGTTCAGCAGGGATGGGATTCATCCCAATACACGCGGAAGCCAGATGCTACGTGGAAATTTGCACCACGCCCTGCATACCCAGACCTCTGATTGACTGTTTACATCCCGTAAACACTCCCACAAGCACACTGACCAGACACACTCTCCCAAAGTCAATAATCAGAGATACAGCGCTATACGCCCCTCTGTGCTCCCTTCAGAGCAATCACCCATTCATAATCCCATAACCACCGTGTCTGTCCCCCGACTGAGACCGTTTAAACCAAACACTAATAAAAGAGGTGCTATACTAAACAACCTAATTGGAATTAAAACAACCACTGCAACGACAGAACAGAATAGGAAAATCAAATGTGGGCTATTAAATATTAGATCTCTGTCATCGAAAGCATTATTGGTAAACGAATTGATATCAGATAACCACATTGATTTATTCTGCCTCACCGAAACCTGGCTGGGCCATGACGAATATGTTAGTTTAAACGAAGCCACTCCTCCCAGTCATAATAATACCCAAATTCCACGAGGCTCAGGCCGAGGAGGGGGAGTTGCAGCCATATTTGACTCGAGCCTGTTAATTAATCCTAAACCTAAACTAAATTATAACTCGTTTGAAAGCCTTGTTCTTAATCTTCAACACCCAACATGGAAAACAGTACAGCCAATTATATTCGTTGTTGTTTACCGAGCACCAGGTCCATATTCTGAGTTTTTATCTGAATTCTCAGAGTTTTTATCATGCGTAGTCCTTCAATCAGACAAAGTACTTATTGTAGGTGATTTTAATATCCATGTGGACATTGAGAGCAATAGCCTTAGTACTGCTTTCAATTCACTGCTAGATTCTATTGGTTTCAGTCAGAGGGTGCATAAGGCCACGCACTGTTTTAACCACACCCTCGACCTTGTGCTAGAATATGGCATCAAAATTGACGATTTAATAGTATTTCCGCAGAATCCTTTATTATCAGACCATTTTTAATAACTTTCGAATTCCTACTACCAGACTATACGAAATTAAATAAAAGTTTCTACACTAGATGCTTATCTGACAGTGCTATAGCTAAATTTAAGGAAGCTATTCCAACAGCACTTAACTCAATGTCATGCCTTAATATAACAGAGGACTGTTACGTTAACTCTAGTCCCTCCCAACTTGATAACTTTGTAGACGCTGCTACGGCCTGCCTACGGACTACTTTAGACTCGGTTGCTTCTCTCAAAAAGAAGATGATGAAGGAAAGGAAACTAGCACCTTGGTATAACTCCCAAACTCGCAAATTAAAACAAATCTCACGAAAACTTGAAAGTAAATGGCGTTCCACCAAACTGGAAGAATCTCGTGTGGATTGGCAAGATAGTCTAAAAAATTATAGGAGGGCCCTCAGAAATGCCAGATCAGACTATTACTCAACACTAATAGAAGAAAATAAGAACAACCCAAGGTTTCTTTTCAGCACTGTAGCCAGGCTGACAGATAGTCACAGCTCTATTGAGCCATCTATTCCTATAGCTCTGAGCAGTGATGACTTCATGACCTTTTTTAATGATAAAATTATAACAATTAGAGAAAAAATTCATCACCTTCTGCCCACAGCTTCCAACGACTCACCATTGGGCGCAGGAGGGCTAGAGAGAACGATAAGACCTGATACTTATTTAGACGGCTTTTATCCTTTAGACCTCCAACAATTAATGTTAAGGGTCTCTTCAGCTAAGCCAACTACCTGTCTCTTAGACCCCATTCCAACGAAGCTACTTAAAGAAGCACTACCTGTGGTCAACACCACATTACTAGATACGATCAATATGTCCTTATTAACGGGTCACGTACCGCAGTCTTTTAAAGTAGCTGTGATAAAACCTATTCTGAAAAAACCCACCCTCGACCCTGAGGTCTTAGCCAACTATAGACCTATATCTAACCTCCCGTTTCTCTCCAAAATCCTTGAGAAGGTAGTCGCTAATCAATTGTGTGACTTTCTGCATAGAAATAGTCTATTTGAAGACTTTCAGTCAGGATTTAGAATGCATCATAGCACAGAGACGGCACTGGTGAAAATCACTAACGACCTTCTAACTGCTGCTGACAAAGGACTTGTCTCCGTACTTGTCTTATTAGATCTTAGTGCTGCATTCGACACTATTGACCATACCATCCTCTTACAGAGACTGGAACATTTAGTTGGCATTAAAGGAATCGCACTAAGCTGGTTTAAGTCCTATTTTTCTGAGCGATCCCAATTTGTTAATATTAACGATAAACCATCCAAATACGCTAAAGTTAGCCATGGCGTTCCTCAAGGCTCAGTGCTTGGACCAATTCTATTCTCTTTATATATGCTTCCTCTAGGCAATATTATTAGGAAACACTCAATTAACTTTCACTGTTACGCAGACGACACCCAATTATATCTGTCAATCAAGCCAGACGAAAGCGGTCAGTTAGCTAAACTTCAAGCGTGCATTAAAGATATAAAATCCTGGATGACCCACAATTTTCTGATGTTGAACTCAAACAAAACGGAAGTTATTGTGCTGGGACCCAAGCACCACCGAACTTCATTATCTAAATATATAGCTACCCTAGATGGTATCGCCCTGGCCTCCAGCACTACTGTCAGAAATCTAGGAGTCATTTTTGACCAGGATCTATCCTTTAACGCCCACTTAAAACAAACCTCAAGAACAGCCTTTTTCCATCTTCGTAACATTGCCAAAATCAGGAACATCCTGTCTCAAAACGATGCTGAAAAACTAGTCCATGCATTCGTAACTTCCCGGCTGGACTACTGTAATTCTTTACTATCAGGCTGCTCAAATAAGTCCCTCAAGACCCTCCAGCTGATCCAGAATGCTGCAGCACGTGTTCTGACAAGAACTAACAAAAGAGATCACATTTCTCCTGTATTAGCTTCTCTGCATTGGCTTCCTGTAAAATCCAGGATTGAATTTAAAATCCTTCTCCTGACCTACAAAGCACTAAATGGTCAAGCACCATCATACATAGAAGAGCTTTTAGTACCTTATTGTCCCACTAGAGCACTACGCTCCCAGAACTCAGAGCTACTTGTGGTTCCTAGAGTCTCTAAAAGTAGAATGGGAGCCAGAGCCTTCAGCTACCAGGCTCCTCTCCTGTGGAACCAGCTCCCAACTTGGGTTCGGGGGGCTGACACCGTCGCCACATTTAAGAATAAACTGAAAACCATCATCTTTGATAAAGCTTATAGTTAGGGAGTGAGGAGTTGCAGCATAGTAGAGTAGAGTAGAGGGAGGCAGGAAGTACAAGCCCGTTCCGGCAGGGGAGAGTACGAGCCCGGTCCAGGGCCCCTCTCTTTAGCCTGCCTCTCTTAGTTATACTATTATAACTCTAGACTGCTGTGGGAAGCTCCTTCCAAGGACACAATGAGCCGCTCCCTCTTCTCTCTTTTCACTTGTCTCCTTTTGTGTGCATCTTAGTCCCAGAAATGCCTGTTACTAACCTATCTCTGGGGAGTTTTCTCCCCGGAGTCCCTTTGCTTCTTCTTCACCCAGAACATCGCCTTGGAATTGGGTGGCACCTACACCGGGGTCCTGGGTGCAGCTGACGCTATGGACTTACTACACCCTGCTACGCTCTGCATTTCCCCGCAGTGTCCGACTGCGTCCTGCCGCGTCCAACCGCGTCCACCCAGGCTGCTGTGCCACACTACACCCCGTAACGCCCTGCTGTGCCCTACTATGACATGAACTACTATGACTACCATTGTGATCACTGCTTCACTATCTTTATTATGACTATTATTGCCACCATTCACCACTCCCCCAACTGGTGCCGTCAGACACCGCCTACCAAGAGTCTGGGTCTGTCCGAGGTTTCTTCCTAACAAAAAAAAAGGGAGTTTTTCCTTGCCACTGTCGCAATAGCTACTGCTAATGCTTGCTCTTGAGGCAACCACTGTAATAATTGGGGCTTCGTAAAGTACAGAGTTTGGTCTAGACCTACTCTATCTGTAAAGTGTCTCGAGATAACTCTTGTTATGATTTGATACTATAAATAAAATTGAATTGAATTGAATTGAACTGCGACTGTTTTCACAACGTTAATGACGTGTTTGATACCGCGACTGTTACCTTCTCTGGAACTATAGCTTCATTTTTCTCCAATCCAGGAATGCTGTGTGGACTAGCCAGACCCTCCTCCGCAGCGCTGTGGAGGAAGGTCTGTCAAAGTGAGACTATGTAAGCTCTGAACTCACATGAACTTGGTCCTCTCTGTGAACATGACCATCTTGTTGTCATCGTGGAGTCTGAACTCGACGTGCGAGCTGGTGACGTTTAGAGCTAGTGCGTTGCCTTTGTCGTGGTCAGTGACGGACCAGACTAGGACCCAGTCCCCGAAAATCTGCAGAGAGAGGGAGGGAGGGGGGGGACAACAGGCTCAGATTATTATTCTAAGTGTCTGACAACATTAAAGGATCCCTACAGAGATAAAGCTTTTTGTTTAACATGAAACAGCCCAGAAATCACCATCAGAAAAAAGAAAATTCTGATATATACATACATACCCCCCCCTAAGACCTAATTGTAGGAGCAGAATCAGACTTACCTTGTGCATGTCTTTTGTTTGCAGCGTTACGTTCAGACCGTGGCAGTCTTCGGGGCCCGCTGCGGCGGAGCTGCCGATCGCTGCAAGCAGCAGCATCTGCAGCAGCGTCTGCAGCATGGCTCTCTTCACAACACTCATCCTGCTCTGAGACAAAAATCAAATGCACTGTCTGCTCTCTCTGGGATCTGTCGGGGACTGCACAGTGAGGACAGGGAAGCACGTCGGGTTTATAACGNTCACAGACTTCAAAGGGTGTTTTCACTGGTCATACGTTACCATGACAACCCTTTCACAGACAGTTGACTTGAATACTACAGGCAGTAATATGAACATTAGTCTACAGCTTTTGCGTTCCACTTCTGTCTGACTGTCTCTGTCTCTCTTTGTCTGTCTCTGTCTCTCTTTCTCTCTGTCTCTGTCTGTCTGTCTGTCTCATGTCTCTCTCTGTCTCTCTGTTTGTCTGTCTGTCTCTCTCTGTCTGTCTCTGTCTCTCTCTTTCTCTCTCTCTCTCTCTGTCTGTCTATTCAGACACAGAAAAACACACACAGACACACACACACACACACACACACACACACAGACACACACATAGACACACACACAGACGCACACACACACACACACAGACACAGACACACACAAACACACACGCACACAAACACACACACAGACACACGCACACAGACACAGACACACACACAGACACACACACACACACACACACACACACACACAGACACACACAAAAACACACACAAAAACACAGACACACACACACACACACAAACACACAGACACACACACACACACACACACAAAAACACACATAAAAACACAGAGACACACACACAAACACACACACACACACACACACACACACACAGACACACACACAAACACACACACAGACACAGACACACACACACAGACACACACACGTTCACACCAACACACATACGCAGACACACACACACACACAGACACACACACACACACACACACACACACAGACACGCACACACACAAACACACACACAGACACACACACACAAACACACACACAGACACACGCACACAGACACAGACACACACACACACACACACGCATACAGACACACACACACACACACACACACACACACCAACACACATACGCAGACACACACACACACACACACACACACACACACACACACACACACACACACACACACACACACACACACACACACACACACACACACACAGACACACACACACACAAACCCACACACAGACACACGCACACTGACACACACACACACAGACACACACACACACAAACACACACAGACACACGCACACAGACACACACACACACACACACACACACACACACACACACAGACACACACACACACACACACACAAACACACACACACAAAAACACACACTGTCTCTCACTTATTAGCATTAGCAGGTGTGGTGAGAAATGATCAAAGACAGGCTTTATAATTGCTACAGGAACATTAAGCATCTCTACAGATGATAGTGTAGTGTATATGGTCCACACCTTTGGTGTGGGAGATCCAGGTTCAAATCCTGCTGTGATACTTCAGTCAATATGTCCCTGATTGAGATGTCATTTCACTCTTTCAATTATTCTCACTACTTCAACTTATTCTTACGGATTTAAGCTATTCAACCAGTTTAGCTTTAACAATTCAGCTATTCATGTTTTATTTTGGCTTTCTCTTTTTCCTCTCCTCTCTCTCTTTCTCTCCTCTCTTCTCTCCTTCTCTCCTTCTCTCTGTCCTCTCTTTCCTTTTGTTCAGCCCCATTCTTTTCACGTAATATTTCACATCTCATATCAGCTAAATTGATGCTTTTTCGTTGTATGCAGTGTCTGATAATAATACAAAGTATTTCTTCTTTCAGCCGTTTTAGGTAATTCATTTAAACCTTTATCTTTGACAGTATTACAGTTTAAGCTTTTCTAACAATGTATTTTAGTTATTCACTAAGGTAATGCACTTTAGCTTCCAACTCTAACAATTTTCCTGATTTTTTAGCAGTGTAGTGCATTTGAGCTTTAAGATTTTTCGTACTATTGTTTCATATTTCTGCATTTGTGAGTGATTATCAGTTAGAAAATAAACTCAAACCTCACAATGTTTTACTTATTTTGTCCTTATTCAACTTTTAAAGCCAACAGTTCAGTTTAGCATAAGCTTTTAACTTTTTAATGAAATTCATACGTATTAAAACTATTTCCACTGTTTCAACTACTCTCACTACTTCAACTTCTTCTTACTGATTTAAACTATTCAACCAGTTTAGCTTTAGCAATTCAGCTATTAAGCATTCCCACGCATTTTCCGCAGGAAATGCATTTTCTAGTTAGTGGGAATGCTGTTCAGCAGCATTCCAACTATTGTTATCCTGTTCTTTCTTTATTATTCTGCTGCTTCTTCTTCTTCTTATTCCGTACGTTTTTTGGCTCTCTGTAACTTCTGCATACTTTCAGCTATTAAAACCATTCAACTTTTAAAATGTTCAGCTCTTTCAGCTAATGATGGGACTTCTTCAACTTTTTTTCTACTATTTATACTTTTTAAAATATTCAGCTTTTTATGACTTTTTTTAACATTGAAGTCAATGAGAGCATGCTTCAAATCCTTAAAATCTTCTTCCGCTCCCAAAATTTTCAGCTCCTTCATACTTTCACCTACAGACGCCAAACAAACTTTAAAATGTTCACAAAATATTCAGTTATCCGGCTCTATCTTTTCAGTTTGATATCTTTTACAGTTTTTGTAAAAAAGCTGTTTAAGTTTAGTGATCATTTCAGGATTTTTCTGCGTTTCTAGTGAGTGTGTATTGCGTGTCCTAGAGTGGATGATGTCATCGCCAGAGCACAGAACGTTCAAAAAAATATCTTTGTCCCCTCTCTATAAATTGCTCTCACGCCCACAATATCTACTTGTCATACACAATTTATACATCAAAACGTAGGTATTTTTGTCTAGTTTCAGCCAATGTGCTCAGTTATGCGATACGCCTTATACTTCTGGCTCGATGAGCTTCCAAATGACAAGAGTTCCACATCTCTGTCCATCCACTGCCCTGTTTAACATTCTTCACATTTCTGAGCGAAACGCAGAGCAAACCACTTTTTTAAATCGCTGATATGCCTACATTTTTAAGTTTATCAACATAAATTTTACATGAATACGTTCACAAAGGTCTTGTGGTGCTCACGATTACATCATTTCACCAATAGAACTTATCGTTTTAGCAGTCTGAGGCTTTATTTCAGAGCTTGCTCTGTGTCTTTGAATAGCTCCAGTGGGGCACAGCTGACAGTTTCAGCAGGTGACACGGTCGTTAACATGATTAAAGATCAAAGAGATCTCATCACAGACTTCAAAGGGTGTTTTCACTGGTCATACGTTACCATGACAACCCATTCACAGACAGTCAACTTGAATACTACAGGCAGTAATATGAACATTAGTCTACATCTTTAGTGTTCCACTTCTGTCTGACAGTCTCTGTCTGTCTGTCTCTGTCTCTGTCTCTCTCTGTCTCTCT